>NW_025533468.1:1500000-1662284 GCF_020615455.1 Coregonus clupeaformis
AACAAAGCAATCACTCCCACAGGAACTCTATGCTTAACTGTTCTGCCACATTCATTTCAAATGTTACATTTTTCGATTTGTAAATAAAAGGGAACACATCTGCAAATAATGTAAACTGAATTTTCTAACTACACTGTACAGCTTTAGTGTGTCTGTGCGTCATAGGTACAACTGAAAGCAATTCGCTTCTCAAATCCTTCTCAAATGTCTGTTCAATGTGAGAAACAAAATGAAAAACAACTGTTAGACTAATACAATGCGTACTGTCACGAATTATTACTATTCCTAACAAGACAACGAAGTGATGGTCTTTACCTGCCATGGAGACTTATAAAGGCTACTTCCCCCCCACCAAAAGTTCCCACGCTGAGTGATATTGTTTACTACATCATTATGCATATAATTCAAGTCATACCTTTATTGTCATTCATGCTCTTATTTTTAACCGTGTAGCTTTGCAAAAGTGTAACCTGCATCAATTCAGAGCTAGGAAATATTGGAATAACGTGCTTAAGAGGAGCCTTGACACGCACAACAGGATAACACAACAACCACATTTTCAATTGACAATCATTGATTTAAATGGATGTGGTCAATAGATTTGTATAGGCATATATACTAATTTAATTTAACTTGTAAGCCAAGGTTGGATTAGTAGGTCTATGCAACATGCACCTGGATAACCGCGTCATGAATCGGAACGGGCTCCAACGTCCTCATATACACATTATGACAAAATAAAGATCTTAATCTTTCACGAAATAAAGACATAGAAGAAAACAGGTTCTAGAAACTCAATTTCTCCATGACAATAGAATGTAAACATGTATATTGCGCCAAACATATCCAAATATCGCCTACAACTCAATTCTCAGCGCAGCATATTGGACGACTCCACAGGCATTGATCATTCGCGACTTTAAGTCATTCCTGTTATCTCTAGACCATCCCGTATATTTACAGCGCTGCATTTCGTCCCCCTCTGACCATGGATAGGGTTGGGAGCATTCCTGAGTTCACTTATGGTCCCACTAAGGTAATCTTAGGAGATATTCATTTTGGCATACTGTAAATGCCTGTGCATAATGTACCTAATAAAGCATAATTATTTTAATTATCTTCAAAGGAATTCTGTTTTTATTTCAAGACAGTTTAGAGAAGATGGTCATAAGAGTTCGTAATATCACTTGCAAATTGTGAGACATGAGCAGTTGTGAAATGTTGCGAGAGGCCCTTCTGAAAGCACATTATATGGTCTTTAGTGGCACGGTCTCACACCTTACCTCATCTTGCAGAAGAAGCTCATGGTCCACTATCTGCTGCTCCAGAGTCGAGGCAAGGTCTCGCCCCATGTCACCATGGAGCACATGAGCGACTGGCTGGTGTCTCAGGGCAAAAAATCCCTTAGGGAGAGGTGAGTACCACGTCAGCTCTTACCTTCACTGCCATTCTCTGTCACCAGCAGCACTCCAGGAGGTGTGCGTAAAATAAACAACAGATAAATAGGAAGCCAGGAAAGTTGAAATGCTTTGTGTTTTATTTGAAGGGTGTGGAAGGAAACCCTGGAGGAGGGGAACGAACTCGCTCGGCTGGTAAGAGAATGAGAGTTAGAGACTTAGACTATCAGTCAGTGAGCTCCTTTCTAGCCTTTCAACAACTAGTTAGTACAGCAGAATATATCTGTTGTGAAATTACACTAATGGGACTTCCTAATGGGAGGTCCACATCATCGTGGAGAGAGCTGTGAGGAGCATTCTGGACAAGCTGTCCAATAAGCCCTGTAGCAACCTGCTCAGCCCATCCCAGGTGGTGGTGGAGCTGGTGCCCAGGATCCTCCTGGCCCTGTGGCTTCAGCCAGAGGAAGGCCATTCAGATCACCCCATCCTCCTAAGCGGGATGGCTGTGAGTATGGTGGTGGCCGTAGGGGAGAAGCTCTCCAGCATGTTGAAGGCCTCTTCTCCTCACACCCCTTTCTCCCGGGCTGCTGCTTTTGACTCTGACTCGATCCTCGGGAGAATCAGCCAGTCCTTCTCCCTGGATGACCTCACAACCCCTTTTTTGATGAGCTCTGTCTGTGCCTTTGTGGCGGACGAGATGAAAAGCTACTTCCAGCCTACTGCAGACACCCTGCCAGTTCCCCCTGTCCTAGTGGTGGCCTTCTCCGCCACACTACCAGCTTCTTCCCACCTGGAGGTTGCTGACAAAACCCGTAGCACAGAGGCAGACCCGGTATCTTCCCACCTGGAGGTTGAGGACATCACCCCTAACACAGAGGCAGACCCGGCTTCTTCTCACCTGGAGGTTGTGGACATCACCCCTAACAAAGAGGCACACCTTGCTTCTTCCCACCTGGAGGTTGTGGACATCACCCCTAACAAAGAGGCACTGTTATGTGGGCAGCTTGTCTCTCCCTTTTCTGTTTCCCTTCCTCCTTGTTTTGTCCCCTCTTTGTCTGTTGTATCTGTATGTGTGTTTGTCCCCATTATGTTGGTGTGTCTGCCGGTGTGTATCTGGAGTGGATCGGGGGGCGTGCTCAGGATCTGCCTCTCCTGTGCAGCTGCGGGTTGTTTCCAGTGATTCCTGCCTACGCAGCTGCATCCTATTCTCTCATCAACCTGCACTACTAATTCCTGGGCATGGCTCTCCACCGGCGCCAGATCGTTGTTCTTACTACAGCGGTAACTTGGCTCACCAGTAGAGTTAAATTGTCTTTGTCTTCAGCCTGGCTCTTTACTCTCCTTAACCTGTCGTTTGTGTAACGATCCCGGCAGTCTGAGTCGGGTCCTGTCTGTGTACTAGTTTTTCTGCTCGTGATCTCCAGTTTCCCGAGGGTTCTGGAACGCTCCCTGCCTGGTTGCCGGGCAACGTTGCTAGGCGGGAGCTCTCTTGATTTCCGCACCCGCATCCCATCAGCAATCTGCACACCTGGTCCTGATCATCACCCTTCTTAGGCTCTGGCCTAACATCCATTCCCTGCCGGATCGTTAGCCATGAACAGTATGTTTATCAGCGGATCAGTCTTAGAGCTTAGAGCATTAGTTTTGTTGTTTTGCACCTTGTTTGCTTGTTGTATGCTTACCTCCGTTTTGTTCTCCCTGCAGTCACTCGTCCGGAACCTTCACCCAACCTCTGCCTGATGGTCGGCGGCTGCCGAGCCATCATTGGATCAACTACTGCACCCTCAACAACTCATCCACGCCGCCCGCTCTGTTCCCTGGATTATTCAGCAGCACTCGTGGATCAGTTAAATAAACACTCACCTTTGACACCACTTACCTTGTCCTGGTCTGCTTCTGGGTTCTGGCTTAGTAAACCGTGACAGAACGATCCGGCCAGTAATGAACCCAGCGGACCTGGACTCTGTTCGCCATGCCATTACCCATCAGGAGAAGATGTTGGGCCATCATAGCACGGAGCTACAGGAGATCGCGTTGGCAGTTCGGAACCTTTCTACCGGTCTGACGGAGGTCCAGAACCAGCGCAAGTTTCCGGTGGAGGATCCACTACCGGTTTCACCCATCTCGCCTGCCGCTTCTGGAGCTGTGTCCTTCCGTGAGCCCAAGGTTCCGACGCCGGATAAATATGAGGGGGAGCTGGGACGATGCCGTTCTTTCCTTATGCAGTGTGGGTTAGTGTTCGATCTACAGCCCTACTCTTATGCCACAGACAAGGCTAGGATAGCCTTTGTGATTGAGTTGCTGCGTGGTCGAGCGCTGGAGTGGGCTTCAGCCGTTTGGGAACGACAAGACCCCTGCATGGCTTCATACCAGGGGTTCACGGCCGAGATGAGGAAGCTCTTCGACCATTCCGTCCGAGGGGAGGGACGCAGCTAGGCGCCTGTTTTCGCTTCACCAAGGAACTCGTAGCGTGGCCGACTTCGTGATCGAGTTCAAGACGTTGGCTGTGGAGAGTGGGTGGAATGAGGAGTCTCTGCAAGCGGCCTTTTACCAGGGTCTGTCGGAGCAGCTCAAGGATGAGTTGATCTCCTATCCGGAGCCTAGTGACCTGGACAGCTTGGTAGCCTTGTCTATTCGGGTGGATAATCGAGTCCGAGAGCGAAGGAGGGAGAAGCAATGGGTTCCGTCCAATCGATCAGCTTCTCAGGTTCCAGTCGGGTCGGGGATTGGACCAGAATACGTCGATCATCGTCCACCACACAGGATTAGTGGAGAGGTCCTGTCTCCCGATTCTGAACCAATGCAAGTAGGGCGGCACGGGTTAACCAAGGAGGAACGCCAACTCAGACGTAGGACTAACTGTTGCCTCTACTGTGGTGGTTCGGGACATTACCTCGCCACCTGTTCCCGGCGGTCGTCAAACTGCGCGGCTCGCTAAAGTTGGGAGGACTTTTAGCGAGCCAGTTTCGACCTCTCAATACCTCTGTCAGACCCCGTTTCCGGCTACCCTTATGAACAGGAATCAGAGCTTAGCGATTAACGCTTTTCTCGATTCAGGTGCCGATGGAAGCTTTCTTGATGCCGAGTTGGTGGAACAGCTGGGGCTTTCCAAGGAGCAATTGCCGGAAGCCATTGAGGCGACCACTCTGAACGGCAGTAGTCTGGCACGTATCACGATGAGGACTGAACCGGTTAAGATGCTGTTGTCGGGGAATCATTCGGAGATGATTTCATTCTTCATTCTGCCGTCTTCCCATGTTCCTCTGGTCCTTGGATACCCCTGGCTGAAGGAACACAATCCCACGTTCGATTGGGTGACGGGCAAGGTAACGAGTTGGAGCCTTGATTGTCATGCTAACTGTCTCAAGACTGCCTGTCCCCATTCGGTTCCCAGTCAGGTGATTGAGGCTAAACCCCCAGATTTGTCCCTGGTTCCCGAGACATATCACGATTTGGGGGAAGTGTTCAGTAAGCAGAAGGCTCTGTCACTCCCTCCCCACCGACCATATGATTGTGCCATCAACCTGTTCCCTGGAGCTGTCTACCCCAAGGGAAGGTTATACAGTATCTCCCGACCTGAACGTGAGGCTTTGGAGACCTACATCAAGGAGTCCCTAGCTGCTGGTCTCGTTCGTCCCTCGTCATCACCCCTGGGGGCAGGATTCTTCTTTGTGGGTAAGAAGGATGGCTCTCTTCGACCGTGTATTGATTATCGGGGGTTGAATGACATCACGGTCAAGAACAAGTATCCCCTGCCCTTGATGAGTTCTGCCTTCGACTCCTTACAGGGTGCTACGGTGTTCACCAAGCTAGACCTACGCAATGCGTATCACATGGTCCGGATCAGAGAGGGGGACGAGTGGTTGACGGGTTTCAATACACCGATGGGTCACTTCGAGTATCAGGTGATGCCGTTTGGACTGACCAATGCTCCAGCGGTATTCCAGAGTATGGTGAACGACGTCCTGAGAGATATGATCGGTCTCTTTGTGTTTGTTTACCTGGATGACATTCTGATCTTCTCGAAGGAACCTTCCGACCACGTCCAGCATGTCCGGCAGGTTCTGCAGCGATTGTTGGAGAATCGCCTGTTCGTGAAGGCCGAGAAGTGCGAGTTTCACGCCCACACGACATCCTTTCTCGGGTACATCATCTCCAGGGGAGAGATTAGGATGGACCAGGAGAAGGTTAGAGCGGTTCTGGAATGGGCCCAGCCCGGTGCGAGATTGCAGCTCCAGAGATTTTTTGGGGTTTGCGAATTTCTACCGCAGATTCATCCGGGATTACAGCCGTGTGGCCGCTCCGTTAACTGCCTTGACTTCCAGTATCAGGACCTTCAAGTGGAATCCGGAGGCGGATCGAGCGTTTCTGGATTTGAAGAGGCGATTCACCAACGCACCGATTCTCTCTCAGCCGGACACGGCCCGTCAGTTCAGTCGTTGAAGTGGACGCGTCTGATGTGGGAGTTGGCGCCATCCTGTCGCAGCGATGCTCCACGGACAGTAAACTCCATCCCTGCGCCTACTACTCTCGTCGCCTTTCGCCTGCGGAGAGGAATTACGATGTGGGTAACCGGGAGCTTCGCGCGGTGAAACTTGCCTTGGAGGAGTGGCGCCACTGGTTGGAGGGGCGGAGCAACCGTTTATTGTCTGGACTGACCACAAGAATCTTGCTTACGTGCAATCGGCTAGACGTCTCAACTCCCGTCAGGCCAGGTGGGCGTTGTTTTTCGGACGATTCAATTTTTCCCTGACGTTCCGACCTGGATCTAAGAACGGCAAGGCGGACGCCTTGTCCCGGACGTTCTCCAAGACGGAGGAGAGTGGGTCCAAGACCGAGACAATTCTCCCCCGGAACTGCGTCGTGGGAGCTGTTAGGTGGAAGATTGAGGAGGAGGTGATGGCGGCCCTTCGGACGCAGCCCGGTCCCGGTAACGGTCCACCCGGTCGGTTGTTTGTGCCTGAGTCGGTTCGTCCTGCTGTCCTCAAATGGTCCCACGCCAGCAAGATGGCTTGTCACCCTGGCGTGGCTCGGACGATGGCGTTTCTTCGCAGACGTTTTTGGTGGCCTGCCATGGCCGAGGATACTCGGGGTTATGTTGCTGCCTGTCCAGTGTGTGCGCAGAATAAGAGTACCAATCGGCCCAGCTCTGGACTACTTCACCCCCTTCCTATTCCCCGGCGACCATGGTCGCATCTGGCCCTGGACTTTGTCACTGGGTTGCCCGTTTCTGAGGGAAACACGGTCGTTCTGACTATCGTGGACAGATTCAGCAAGTTCGCCCACTTTGTGCCTATTGCCAAGCTTCCCTCTGCCTCGGAGACGTCCGAGATCCTGGTTAGGAGGTTTTCAGGGTCCACGGTTTGCCCAGTGATATCGTTTCCGACCGTGGCCCTCAGTTTACCTCTGCTGTCTGGAAGTCCTTCTGTTTGGCCATTGGAGCTACAGTCAGCCTCACATCTGGTTTTCACCCCCCAATCTAATGGTCAGGCGGAGAGAGCCAACCAGAAGATGGAATCCACGCTACGCTGCCTTGTCTCCTCCAACCCCACCTCCTGGGTCTCTCAGTTGCCTTGGGTTGAGTATGCCCACAATACTCTCCCTACATCTGCCACTGGGATGTCTCCCTTCCAGTGCCTGTATGGCTACCAACCTCCCTTGTTCCCTTCTCAGGAGAAGGAGCTCTCAGTGCCTTCTGTTCAGGCCCATATTCGTGCGTTGCCACCGGACCTGGCATCGGGCCAGAAAGGCACTCCTTAGAGTTTCGGACCGGTATCAGCTCCAGGCGAATCGTCGCCGGATCCCCGCTCCCACCTATACCATCGGAGATAGGGTCTGGTTGGCCACACGGGATCTTCCTTTACGGACTGAGTCTAGGAAGTTGTTACCGAAGTTCATTGGTCCGTTTGTGGTGGAGAAGGTGATCAATCCGGTGGCAGTTCGACTCAAACTACCGAGGACGCTCAGAGTCCATCCCACCTTTCATGTCTCCTGCCTCAAGCCTGTTTTCCTCAGTCCTCTGTTGCCTCCTCCGCCTCCTCCTCCTCCTCCTCGGATGATCGGAGGTGGTCCTGCCTACACGGTGCGACGCATCATGGACTCCAGACGGCGGGGCCGGGGTTTCCAGTATCTCGTGGACTGGGAGGGGTATGGTCCTGAAGAGAGGAGTTGGATTCCGCGGCGACAGATCCTAGATGCTGACCTCATTCGTGACTTCTACCGCCTCCATCATGGCGCTCCGGGGAGTCCGCCCGGTGGCGTTCGGTCGGAGGGGGGTACTGTAACGATCCCGGCAGTCTGAGTCGGGTCCTGTCTGTGTACTAGTTTTTCTGCTCGTGATCTCCAGTTTCCCGAGGGTTCTGGAACGCTCCCTGCCTGGTTGCCGGGCAACGTTGCTAGGCGGGAGCTCTCTTGATTTCGCACCCGCATCCCATCAGCAATCTGCACACCTGGTCCTGATCATCACCCTTCTTAGGCTCTGGCCTAACATCCATTCCCTGCCGGATCGTTAGCCATGAACAGTATGTTTATCAGCGGATCAGTCTTAGAGCTTAGAGCATTAGTTTTGTTGTTTTGCACCTTGTTTGCTTGTTGTATGCTTACCTCCGTTTTGTTCTCCCTGCAGTCACTCGTCCGGAACCTTCACCCAACCTCTGCCTGATGGTCGGCGGCTGCCGAGCCATCATTGGATCAACTACTGCACCCTCAACAACTCATCCACGCCGCCCGCTCTGTTCCCTGGATTATTCAGCAGCACTCGTGGATCAGTTAAATAAACACTCACCTTTGACACCACTTACCTTGTCCTGGTCTGCTTCTGGGTTCTGGCTTAGTAAACCGTGACAGTTTGTTTTGTCTTCAGTTCAGACATACCTCCCAGCCTGCCTGCCTTCCTGCCTGCCTGCCTGCCTGCCTGCCTCAGCCTCTCCTTCCTCCGGAGCCGACTAGTTTTTGGACTAAGACAAATTGAACTTTTATTAAAATAATTTTTGTTTCTTCCACTCCCTTAGTCGTGTTTTGTTTCTCTGAGTGCTGGGTTTAACCATAGCGTAACAGGCACACCTGGCTTCTTCCCACCAGGAGCTTGTGGACATCACCCCTAACACAGAGGCTGAGACGGCTTCTACCCACCTGAAGTTTGTGGTCATCACCCCTAACACAGAGTTAGACCCGGCTTCTTCCTATCAGGAGGTTGTGGAAACCACCCCTAACACAGTGACAGACCCGGCTTCTTCCCACCTGGAGTTGCTTACCAAGATGACATTGAATGTTCCTGAGTGGCTTAGTTACAGTTTTGACTTAATTCGGCTTGAAAACTAATGGCAAAAAAAAAAAAATGGCTGTCTATATAATGTATATTGCATATATTTTACAATCCAGTTGTGCAAAGCTCTTGGAGACTTACCCAGAAAGACACAGCTTTAATCGACTCAGGGGTGGGAATACTTATGTAAATGAGATATTTCTGTATTTCATTTCCAATACATTTGCAAAAATTTCAAAAACGTGTTTTCACTTTGTCATTATGGGGTATTGTGTGTAGCTGCGTGAGAGAAAATGTTATAATTTAATCCATTTTGAATTCAGGCTGTAAGAAAACAACATGTGGAATAAGTTAAGGGGTATGAATACTTTCTGAATGCACTGTATATCTGCAAGAAAGTGATAAATAAGTGAATGTTTGAAAGGGGGTCATATACAGTGGGGGAAAAAAGTATTTAGTCAGCCACCAATTGTGCAACTTCTCCCACTTAAAAAGATGAGAGAGGCCTGTAATTTTCATCATAGGTACACGTCAACTATGACAGACAAAATGAGAAAAAAACATTGTAGGATTTTTAATGAATTTATTTGCAAATTATGATGGAAAATAAGTATTTGGTCAATAACAAAAGTTTCTCAATACTTTGTTATATTCCCTTTTTTGGCAATGACACAGGTCAAACGTTTTCTGTAAGTCTTCACAAGGTTTTCACACACTGTTGCTGGTATTTTGGCCCATTCCTCCATGCAGATCTCCTCTAGAGCAGTGATGTTTTGGGGCTGTCGCTGGGCAACACAGACTTTCAACTCCCTCCAAAGATTTTCTATGGGGTTGAGATCTGGAGACTGGCTAGGCCACTCCAGGACCTTGAAATGCTTCTTACGAAGCCACTCCTTCATTGCCCGGGCGGTGTGTTTGGGATCATTGTCATGCTGAAAGACCCAGCCACGTTTCATCTTCAATGCCCTTGCTGATGGAAGGAGGTTTTCACTCAAAATCTCACGATACATGGCCCCATTCATTCTTTCCTTTACACGGATCAGTCGTCCTGGTCCCTTTGCAGAAAAACAGCCCCAAAGCATGATGTTTCCACCCCCATGCTTCACAGTAGGTATGGTGTTCTTTGGATGCAACTCAGCATTCTTTGTCCTCCAAACACGACGAGTTGAGTTTTTACCAAAAAGTTATATTTTGGTTTCATCTGACCATATGACATTCTCCCAATCCTCTTCTGGATCATCCAAATGCACTCTAGCAAACTTCAGACGGGCCTGGACATGTACTGGCTTAAGCAGGGGGACACGTCTGGCACTGCAGGATTTGAGTCCCTGGCGGCGTAGTGTGTTACTGATGGTAGGCTTTGTTACTTTGGTCCCAGCTCTCTGCAGGTCATTCACTAGGTCCCCCCGTGTGGTTCTGGGATTTTTGCTCACCGTTCTTGTGATCATTTTGACCCCATGGGGTGAGATCTTGCGTGGAGCCCCAGATCGAGGGAGATTATTAGTGGTCTTGTATGTCTTCCATTTCCTAATAATTGCTCCCACAGTTGATTTCTTCAAACCAAGCTGCTTACCTATTGCAGATTCAGTCTTCCCAGCCTGGTGCAGGTCTACAATTTTGTTTCTGGTGTCCTTTGACAGCTCTTTGGTCTTGGCCATAGTGGAGTTTGGAGTGTGACTGTTTGAGGTTGTGGACAGGTGTCTTTTTATACTGATAACAAGTTCAAACAGGTGCCATTAATACAGGTAACGAGTGGAGGACAGAGGAGCCTCTTAAAGAAGAAGTTACAGGTCTGTGAGAGCCAGAAATCTTGCTTGTTTGTAGGTCACCAAATACTTATTTTCCACCATAATTTGCAAATAAATTCATAAAAAATCCTACATTGTGATTTTCTGGAATTCTTTTTCTCAATTTGTCTGTCATAGTTGACGTGTACCTATGATGATAATTACAGGCCTCTCTCATCTTTTTAAGTGGGAGAACTTGCACAATTGGTGGCTGACTAAATACTTTTTTTCCCCACTGTAAACATGGCCTTATTTATATTTTTACACACAATATTAAGTGAATTCTGTCTGAAATAGTCATGCTATAATGGGCATAGTTTCTCAGACCAAATTTCCATTCTGGCTGAAACAAAGCAATCTGATCATGCTCCAGTCAAATACAGCTATAGGGAATGCCTATACATTGTCCAATCTCCTTCCACACATTGATTTGGGCCCCGTGTAGCTCAGTTGGTAGAGCATGGCGTTTGCAACGCCAGGGTTGTGGGTTCGATTCCCACGGGGGGCCAGTATGAAAAATGTATGCACTCACTAACTGTAAGTCGCTCTGGATAAGAGCGTCTGCTAAATGACTAAAATGTAAAATGTAAATGTGATTTCATTCTTCGCATCTTTATTCAGAAACAAACAACCTTGAAATTAAGTGCTGTTTCAGTGTCTTGTTGCAGGTTGTGCAATGTTCAAAAGCGTGTGTGATATTAGCATTAACTTGTGTGTGTGGTGTCAAGTGTGGATGGTCCTATGTATGCAAATAGCCGAGATTGGATATTTCAGCACCACGGACAGCAGCGACATTGGGATAGCGAGATCTGTAATTCAGCAACACATGACACTGGATAGTGGCTGTCTCAGGTGAAGTTGGCATTGGGAAAATCCCATCTAATGGGAAACGAGGCATAGGAGGCAAAAAGACTGAAGGAGAAGACTCCCACAGGAACTCTTGGCTTAACTGTTCTGCCACATTCATTTCAAATGTTACATTTTTCGATTTGTAAATAAAAGGGAACACATCTGCAAATAATGTAAACTGACTTTTCTAACTACACTGTACAGCTTTAGTGTGTCTGTGCGTCATAGGTACAACTGCAAGCAATTCGCTTCTCAAATCCTTCTCAAATGTCTGTTTAATGTGAGAAATAAAATGAAAAACAACTGTTAGACTAATACAATGCGTACTGTCACAAATTATTACTATTCCCAACAAGACAACGAAGTGATGGTCTTTACCCACCATGGAGACTTATAAAGGCTACTTCCCCCCCACCAAAAGTTCCCACGCAGAGCGATGTTGTTTACTACATCATTATGCATATGTAGCGTGGTTCGTTCTGCGTTGTGTACTTTTAATTAGGACACTGCCACAACTGGAATTCTGATGGTTGGATAATTTTTATTCGACCTGCACACGAAGAGACAACACACAATATGTTAGCCCTTGTTGCAGCCACAGCTCTCGGGCACCTTGCTAGTTGAAGGTCAGGCAAAAGAGAACAGGTGCTGCATGCACACATTCAGTGCCTAACAACACACTATACAATACAATAAAATGATATACAACATAATTCTGACAAAATAAAAGACATACCTGCACACCACGAGACAACACACAATAGCTTAGCCCTTGGTGCAGCCACAGCTCTCGGGCACCTGCGTGAGCACATAGAAACTCACTTAAACACTGCCCCAAATACTCCCGAGTTACAATAGGTACCCTAATTAGCGAGCTCTGTGAAAGTTTTTAACATAAATCTTTATATTGTCCACATTGTAACAAAACCTATAGTTGCGTAACAGCACTTTGTGTAACTTTACCACAGTTTTATATTGACAAATTACGGCGCCAAGGACAACATACCTTGCTAGTTGAAGGTCAGGCAAAAGAGAACAATAAGAGGGTACATAAATACAGATAACCCGCGATGGACCAAACCAAAATATACACAACTTTTACAATTAGGTGTATTTACAATATAGATACATAAAAATGTTTGTACACCAAAAAATAACATTAGCTATACAGCTTTAATTAAATAAAGAAACGACATTGAATTATTATTATTATTATTAACTTATTAACATCCCCTCTTAACCTGGCCTACTTGAACTGTCCTTGTGTGCAATTTGGTGCATAATCTAGGGGAACAACATCACACTACTACACATATAATTCAAGTCATACCTTTATTGTCATTCATGCTCTTATTTTTAACCGAGTAGTTTTGCAAAAGTGTAACCTGCGTCAATTCAGAGCTAGGAAATATTGGAATAACGTGCTTAAGAGAACCCCTGACACGCACAACAGGATAACACAACAACCACATTTTCAATTGACAATCATTGATTTAAATGGTCAATAGATTTGTATAGGCATATATACTAATTTAATTTAACTTGTAAGCCAAGGTTGGATTAGTAGGTCTATGCAACATGCACCTGGAATACCGCGTCATGAATCGGAAGGGGTCCAACGTCCTCATATACACATTATGACAAAATAAAGATCTTAATATTTCACGAAATAAAGACATAGAAGAAAACAGGTTCTAGAAACTCAATTTCTCCATGGCAATAGAATGTAAACATGTATATTGCGCCAAACATAACCAAATATCGCCTACAACTCAATTCTCAGCGCAGCATATTGGACGACTCCACAGGCATTGATCATTCGCGACTTTAAGTCATTCCTGTTATCTCTAGAGCAGGGGTGTCAAACGTACGGCCCGCGGGCCGGATCAGGCCCGCAAACGGGTTTAATCCGGCCCGCAAGATGATTTCGGAGAAAAAAAAAGATATATTATTTTTTTTTTTTTTGGTAAAGTATAAAAATGCGCTGCAATTTTTCAAGAAAATAAACTGCTGTTCCAATTGCGTCCACTGGATGGCACAATACCAATTGTGTTAAGCAAGCAAACTGTTTATACCGGGGCAGAGCAAGTAGGTCAAGCACGTGCAGCCAATGAGCTACTTTGTTTTGCCCGCGATATTTATTACGGCTTCTACTTTTAACATTATGTGCTTTGGCACCCTCATTGCCCCAATATGTCTCTGTCAAAAAAGAGAAAAGTGGACGCAGAGTGCAGAGTGTTCCAAGAAAAATGGTCATCCTATTTATTCACGGAATTGAATGGGAAAGCTGTATGTTTGGTGTGTTCAGAGCATGTTGCAGTGCTGAAAGAATATAACCTTTGTTGCCACTATGTGAGTCTTCATGCCGACAAATATGACAACTTTCAAGGACAGCGGAGATGAGAGAAGGTGAATGAACTGTTGGCGGGTCTGAAGAAACAGCAGTCTGTGTTTACTCACAGCCGAGACATCAGTGACGCTGCATTGAAAGCTAGCTACCTCATTGCTAATGAAATCGCAGTGGCTTCAAAACCATTTAGTGAGGGTGAATTTGTAAAAACATGCATGATGAAGGCAGCGGAGATTGTGTGCCCTGGGCTTTTGCAAATATCAGCCTGACAAGAAACACAGTTGCAGACAGGATTTCCGATCTTTCAGTGGATTTGGACAGCCAGTTGAAGCAAAAAGTAAAGTCATTTATTGCGTTTTCGGTTGCAATTGATGAAAGCACGGACATTACAGATGTTGCACAACTGGCCATTTTCATCCGCGGAGTTGATGATACATTGACCGTCACCGAGGAGTTCGTGGAGTTGGTGCCGATGACAGATACAACGACAGCAGCTGATATTTTTACCGCACTCGTCGGCGCGCCTGACAGGGTCGGAGTGGACTGGTCCCGCGCTGTCAGCCTGGCTACAGATGGTGCGCCCTCAATGATCGGGAAAAAAGCAGGCGTTGTGACAAAGTTCAGAGAGAAAGTGCAATCTGCAAATGGAGGACGTGATTTTTTGACTTTTCACTGTATTTTGCACCAGGAGGCTTTGTGTTGCAAGTCATTAAAGATGGATAACGTCATGAAGGTGGTCATCCAAACTGTTAATTTCATCCGATCCAGAAGCCTGAATCACCGTCAGTTTGACAGCCTTCTCAGAGAGAAAGACCACATCTATGGCCTGCCATACCACACTGAGGTAAGATGGTTAAGCCGAGGTGCTGTGCTGAGGCGTTTCTTTGATTTACGAGAAGAAATTGAACAGTTCATGGAAGAAAAGGGCAAACCAGTGTTAGAATTTCATTCCGCAGAATGGATGCAGGACCTTGCATTTATGGTGGATGTTACAGAGCACCTGAATAACTTGAACAAACAGCTGCAAGGGCGCAACAAAGTTGTCACGCAGTATTATGACAGCGTATGTTCTTTCAAGTTGAAGCTGTCATTGTGGGAGACGCAACTTGCCGGTGGTGATGCAGCTCACTTCCCCTGTCTGAAAAATGTGTGCGCGACCCAACATGTGGCAGACATGAAGCGGTTCAAAGATAAAATAACGGGACTGTTACGGGAGTTTGAGCAACGCTTTCAGATTTATGTTTATATGTTTTTATGTTGATGTGCTATTGTTTTTAATTGATTTTATTTTATTTGTATATTTAACCTATTCTTGACTCTGTGGTTCTTGCACTTGTTTGGGGAACAGGATTTCATTCTTTTTATCTACATTTCTGCCTGAGAAATGACACCCTGATATAGTTCTGTGATCTGTGAAACAGTTCTGTTAATCACTGAGGCATTGTGTGTTTGTGTGTTCTTTTTCTTTAGAATTTTCAAATAAACTTGACGTGTTTTATGATTAATAGTGATGTTGTGCTTGTACTATTTTGGACACACTGTCCTCAGGCTCCAGCTTTATGTTGTATGTTGATCGTATTAAAACAAAGAAAACAATCTGAAGTTGTTGTTTTTAAGTTATATATACCATGATTTTTCCGGTCCGGCCCACTTGGGAATAGATTTTCCTCCATGTGGCCCCTGAGCTAAAATGAGTTTGACACCCCTGCTCTAGAGCATCCCGTATATCTATAGCGCTGCATTTCGTCCCCCTCTGACCATGGATAGGGTTGGGAGCATTCCTGAGTTCACTTACGGTCCCACTAAGGTAATCTTAGGAGATATTCCTTTTGGCATTGTCACGGTTAACTAAGCCAGAACCCAGAAGCAGACCAGGACACGGTACGTGAGACAAAGGTGAGTGTTTATTAATAGAGTCCGAGTGAAGCTGAATAATCCAGGGAACAGAGCGGGTGGCGTGGATGGGTTGTTGAGGGTGCAGTGGTTGGTCGGTACTGGCTCGGCAGCCGCCCGACCATCAGGCAGAGGTTGGGTGAAGGTTCCGGGTGAGAGACTGCAGACAGAACAAAACGGAGGTCAGTACACAGCAAGTCAAAAAGGTGCAAAACAACAAAACTAACACTACTGGCTCAGAGACTGATACGCTGACAACATACTGTTCATGGCTAACGATCCGGCAGGAACTGGATGTTGGGCCAGAGCCTAAGAAGGGTGATGATCAGGACCAGGTGTGCAGATTGCTGATGGGATGCAGGTGCGGAAAACCAGAGCGCTCCCCGGAGCGTTCCCGAACCCTCGGGAAACTGGAGAATACGAGCAGGAACACTAGTCACCAGACAGGACCCGACTCAGACAGCCGGGATCGTCACAGTACCCCCCTCCGGAGACGCCACCGGGCGGACTTCCCGGAGCGCCAGGATGGAGGCGGTAGAAGTCACTGATGAGGTCTGCGTCTAGGACCTGTCGCCGCGGAATCCAACTCCTCTCTTCAGGACCATACCCCTCCCAGTCCACGAGATACTGGAAACCCCGGCCCCGCCGTCTGGAATCCATGATGCGACGCACCGTGTAGGCAGGACCACCTCCGATCATCCGAGGAGGAGGAGGAGGAGGCGGAGGAGGCAACAGAGGACTGAGGAAGACAGGCTTGAGGCAGGAGACATGAAAGGTGGGATGGACTCTGAGCGTCCTCGGTAGTTTGAGTCGAACTGCCACTGGATTGATCACCTTCTCCACCACAAACGGACCAATGAACTTCGGTAACAACTTCCTAGACTCAGTCCGTAACGGAAGATCCCGTGTGGCCAACCAAACCCTATCTCCGATGGTATAGGTGGGAGCGGGAATCCGGCGACGATTCGCCTGGAGCTGATACCGGTCCGAAACTCTAAGGAGTGCCTTTCTGGCCCGATGCCAGGTCCGGTGGCAACGCCGAATATGGGCCTGAACAGAAGGCACTGAGAGCTCCTTCTCCTGAGAAGGAAACAGGGGAGGTTGGTAGCCATACAGGCACTGGAAGGGAGACATCCCAGTGGCAGATGTAGGAAGAGTATTGTGGGCATACTCAACCCAAGGCAACTGAGAGACCCAGGAGGTGGGGTTGGAAGAGACCAGACAGCGTAGCGTTGATTCCATCTTCTGGTTGGCTCTCTCCGCCTGACCATTGGATTGGGGGTGAAAACCAGATGTGAGACTGACCGTAGCTCCAATGGCCAAACAGAAGGACTTCCAGACAGCAGAGGTAAACTGAGGGCCACGGTCGGAAACGATATCACTGGGCAAACCGTGGACCCTGAAAACCTCCTAACCAGGATCTCGGACGTCTCCGAGGCAGAGGGAAGCTTGGCAATTGGCACAAAGTGGGCGAACTTGCTGAATCTGTCCACGATAGTCAGAACGACCGTGTTCCCCTCAGAAGCGGGCAACCCCGTGACGAAGTCCAGGGCCAGATGCGACCATGGTCGCGGGGAATAGGAAGGGGGTGAAGTAGTCCAGAGCTGGGCCGATTGGTACTCTTATTCTGCGCACACACTGGACAGGCAGCAACAAAACCCCGAGTATCCTCGGCCATGGCAGGCCACCAAAAAGCGTCTGCGAAGAAACGCCATAGTCCGAGCCACGCCAGGGTGACAAGCCATCTTGCTGGCGTGGGACCATTTGAGGACAGCAGGACGAACCGACTCAGGCACAAACAACCAACCGGGTGGACCGTTACCGGGACCGGGCTGAGTCCGAAGGGCCGCCAGCACCTCCTCCTCAATCTTCCACATAACTGCTCCCACGACGCAGTTCCGGGGGAGGATTGTCTCGGTCTTGGACCCACTCTCCTCCGTCTTGGAGAACATCCGGGACAAGGCGTCCGCCTTGCCGTTCTTAGATCCAGGTCGGAACGTCAGGGCAAACTTGAATCGTCCGAAAAACAACGCCCACCTGGCCTGGCCGGGAGTTGAGACGTTTAGCCGATTGCACGTAAGCAAGATTCTTGTGGTCCGTCCAGACAATAAACGGTTGCTCCGCCCCCTCCAACCAGTGGCGCCACTCCTCCAAGGCAAGTTTCACCGCGAGAAGCTCCCGGTTACCCACATCGTAATTCCTCTCCCGCAGGCGAAAGGCGACGAGTAGTAGGCGCAGGGATGGAGTTTACTGTCCGTGGAGCATCGCTGCGACAGGATGGCGCCAACTCCCACATCAGACGCGTCCACTTCAACGGCGAACTGACGGGCCGTGTCCGGTTGAGAGAGAATCGGTGCGTTGGTGAATCGCCTCTTCAAATCCAGAAACGCTCGATCCGCCTCCGGATTCCACTTGAAGGTCCTGATGCTGGAAGTCAAGGCAGTTAACGGAGCGGCCACACGGCTGTAATCCCGGATGAATCTGCGGTAGAAATTCGCAAACCCCAAAAATCTCTGGAGCTGCAATCTCGTACCGGGCTGGGCCCATTCCAGAACCGCTCTAACCTTCTCCTGGTCCATCCTAATCTCTCCCCTGGAGATGATGTACCCGAGAAAGGATGTCGTGTGGGCGTGAAACTCGCACTTCTCGGCCTTCACAAACAGGCGATTCTCCAACAATCGCTGCAGAACCTGCCGGACATGCTGGACGTGGTCGGAAGGTTCCTTCGAGAAGATCAGAATGTCATCCAGGTAAACAAACACAAAGAGACCGATCATATCTCTCAGGACGTCGTTCACCATACCCTGGAATACCGCTGGAGCATTGGTCAGTCCAAACGGCATCACCTGATACTCGAAGTGACCCATCGGTGTATTGAAACCCGTCAACCACTCGTCCCCCTCTCTGATCCGGACCAGGTGATACGCATTGCGTAGGTCTAGCTTGGTGAACACCGTAGCACCCTGTAAGGAGTCGAAGGCAGAACTCATCAAGGGCAGGGGATACTTGTTCTTGACCGTGATGTCATTCAACCCCCGATAATCAATACACGGTCGAAGAGAGCCATCCTTCTTACCCACAAAGAAGAATCCTGCCCCCAGGGGTGATGACGAGGGACGAACGAGACCAGCAGCTAGGGACTCCTTGATGTAGGTCTCCAACGCCTCACGTTCAGGTCGGGAGATACTGTATAACCTTCCCTTGGGGTAGACAGCTCCAGGGACCAGGTTGATGGCACAATCATATGGTCGGTGGGGAGGGAGTGACAGAGCCTTCTGCTTACTGAAAACTTCCCCCAAATCGTGATATGTCTCGGGAACCAGGGACAAATCTGGGGGTTTAGCCTCAATCACCTGACTGGGAACCGAATGGGGGCAGGCAGTCTTGAGACAGTTAGCATGACAATCAAGGCTCCAACTCGTTACCTTGCCCGTCACCCAATCGAACGTGGGATTGTGTTCCTTCAGCCAGGGGTATCCAAGGACCAGAGGAACATGGGAAGACGGCAGAATGAAGAATGAAATCATCTCAGAATGATTCCCCGACAACCGCATCTTAACCGGTTCAGTCCTCATCGTGATACGTGCCAGACTACTGCCGTTCAGAGTGGTAGCTTCAATGGCTTCCGGCAATTGCTCCTTGGAAAGCCCCAGCTGTTCCACCAACTCGGCATCTAGAAAGCTTCCATCGGCACCTGAATCGATAAAAGCGTTAATCGCTAAGCTCTGATTCCTGTTCATAAGGGTAGCCGGGAAACGGGGTCTGACAGAGGTATTGAGAGGTCGAAACTGGCTCGCTAAAAGTCCTCCCAACTTTAGCGAGCCGCGCAGTTTGACGACCCGACTGGATCCTGAGAAGCTGATCGGTTGGACGGAACCCATTGCTTCTCCCTCCTTCGCTCTCGGACTCGATTATCCACCCGAATAGACAAAGCTACCAAGCTGTCCAGGTCACTAGGCTCCGGATAGGAGATCAACTCATCCTTGAGCTGCTCCGACAGACCCTGGTAAAAGGCCGCTTGCAGAGACTCCTCGTTCCACCCACTCTCCACAGCCAACGTCTTGAACTCGATCACGAAGTCGGCCACGCTGCGAGTTCCTTGGCGAAGCGAAAACAGGCGCCTAGCTGCGTCCCTCCCTCGGACGGAATGGTCGAAGAGCTTCCTCATCTCGGCCGTGAACCCCTGGTATGAAGCCATGCAGGGATCCTGTCGTTCCCAAACGGCTGAAGCCCACTCCAGCGCTCGACCACGCAGCAACTCAATCACAAAGGCTATCCTAGCCTTGTCTGTGGCATAAGAGTAGGGCTGTAGATCGAACACTAGTCCACACTGCATAAGGAAGGAACGGCATCTTCCCAGCTCTCCCTCATACTTATCCGGCGTCGGAACCTTGGGCTCACGGATGGACACAGCTTCAGAAGCGGCAGGCGAGATGGGTGAAACCGGTAGTGGATCCTCCACCGGACACTTGCGTTGGTTCTGGACCTCCGTCAGACCGGTAGAAAGGTTCCGAACTGACAACGCGATCTCCTGTAGTACCGTGCTATGATGGCCCAACATCTTCTCCTGCTGGGTAATAGCATGGCGAACAGAGTCCAGGTCCGCTGGGTTCATTACTGGCCGGATCGTTCTGTCACGGTTAACTAAGCCAGAACCCAGAAGCAGACCAGGACACGGTACGTGAGACAAAGGTGAGTGTTTATTAATAGAGTCCGAGTGAAGCTGAATAATCCAGGGAACAGAGCGGGTGGCGTGGATGGGTTGTTGAGGGTGCAGTGGTTGGTCCGGTACTGGCTCGGCAGCCGCCGACCATCAGGCAGAGGTTGGGTGAAGGTTCCGGGTGAGAGACTGCAGACAGAACAAAACGGAGGTCAGTACACAGCAAGTCAAAAAGGTGCAAAACAACAAAACTAACACTACTGGCTCAGAGACTGATACGCTGACAACATACTGTTCATGGCTAACGATCCGGCAGGAACTGGATGTTGGGCCAGAGCCTAAGAAGGGTGATGATCAGGACCAGGTGTGCAGATTGCTGATGGGATGCAGGTGCGGAAAACCAGAGCGCTCCCCGGAGCGTTCCCGAACCCTCGGGAAACTGGAGAATACGAGCAGGAACACTAGTCACCAGACAGGACCCGACTCAGACAGCCGGGATCGTCACAGGCATACTGTAAATGCCTGTGCATAATGTACCTAATAAAGTATAATTATTTTAAATATCTTCAAAGGAATTCTGTAGAAGCAGCCTTTATTTTCAGACTCTGCAGGCCTGCTGGGTGGAAGTATATTACAATAAACAGGTAAGATTCATCCCACAAAAACAGTAACCACAGAAAAAAAGAGATAGATTTAATCCCAAAACAAGAGTTTTATTTCAAGACAGTTTAGAGAAGATGGTCATAAGAGTTCTTAATATCACTTGCAAATTGTGAGACATGAGCAGTTGTGAAATGTTGCGAGAGGCCCTTCTGAAAGCACATTATATGGTCTTTAGTGGCACGGTCTCACACCTTACCTCATCTTGGATAAGAAGCTCATGGTCCACTATCTGCTGCTCCAGAGTCGAGGCCAGGTCTCGCCCCATGTCACCATGGAGCACATGAGCGACTGGCTGGTGTCTCAGGGCAAAAAATCCCTTAGGGAGAGGTGAGTACCACGTCAGCTCTCACCTTCACTGCCATTCTCTGTCACCAGCAGCACTCCAGGAGGTGTGGGTAAAATAAACAACAAAAAATAGGAAGCCAGGAAAGTTGAAATGCTTTGTGTTTTATTTGAAGGGTGTGGAAGGAAACCCTGGAGGAGGGGAACGAACTCGCTCGGCTGGTAAGAGAATGAGAGCTAGAGACTTAGACTATCAGTCAGTGAGCTCTTTTCTAGCCTTTCAACAACTAGTTAGTACAGCAGAATATATCTGTTGTGAAATTACACTAATGGGACTTCCTGTTTCCTACGGCAGACCTGGGAAGTAAACACCTGCCTAAAAATGATTGACATGGAGCACAAGGCTGTCTGCAAGCTCCGCCGCTCTATGCACCCCACCTCTCCAGCTGGCGCTGACATGTGAGTTCCATGTACTGCCCTGCATACAGCTTGCTCCATTCATCTACACATCTGGAGCTATGCAGAAAGAAACTAGGGCAGTGTTCTCTGTGTGAACATTGCAAATCGTTTAGCTTTCTCTGCTGCTTTTTGTTGATTTCAGCGACCCTAAGGTCCACAGCATCATGGAGAGACCTGTGAGGAGCATTCTGGACAAGCTGTCCAATAAGCCCTGTAGCAACCTGCTCAGCCCATCCCAGGTGGTGGTGGAGCTGGTGCCCAGGATCCTCCTGGCCCTGTGGCTTCAGCGAGAGGAAGGCCATTCAGATCACCCCATCCTCCTAAGCGGGATGGCTGTGAGTATGGTGGTGGCCGTAGGGGAGAAGCTCTCCAACATGTTGAAGGCCTCTTCTGCTCACACCCCTTTCTCCTGGGCTGCTGCTTTTGACTCTGTAGAGGTCGATCCTCGGGAGAATCAACCAGTCCTTCTCCCTGGATGACCTCAAGACCCCTTTTTTTATGAGCTCTGTCTGTGCCTTTGTGGCGGACGAGGTGAAAAGCTACTTCCAGCCTACTGCAGACACCCTGCCAGTTCCCCCTGTCCTAGTGGTGGCCTTCTCCGCCACACTACCAGCTGATATCCAAGCAAGTGAGTAGCTCTCATAGAAAGCACTCTGACAGATGCCTTTTGTCATGACATCCTGGTGCCTTGTAGTAGTAGAGCCAATCAGGATTTTAATTGTCACCCCTAACACAGATGCAGACCAGGCTTCTTCCCACCTGGATGTTGTGGAAATCCCCCATAACACAGAGGCAGACCCAGCATCTTCCCACCCGGAGGTTGTGGAAATCACCCCTAACATAGAGGCAGACCCGGCTTCTTCCCACCGTAAGGTTGTGGACATCCCCCCTAATACAGAGGTAGACCCGGCTTCTTCTCACCTGGAGGTTGTGGAAATCACCCCTAACAAAGAGGCAGAACCTGTCTCTTCCCACTTGGAGATTGTGTTCGTCACACCTAACACAGAGGCAGAACCCGTCTCTTCCCACTTGGAAGTTGTGGACATCACCCCTTACACAGAGGCAGACCCGGCTTCTACCCACCTGAAGGTTGTGGACATCACCCCTAACACAGAGGCAGACCCTGCTTGTTCTCAGCTGGAGGTTTTGGACCTCACCCCTAACACAGATGCATACCCTGCTTCTTCACTCTTGGAGGTTGTGGACGTCACACCTGAAGAAAAGCCTCTCATGGTGGCCGTCTACGCCACTCTGCCATCTGACATCCAAGCAGGTGAGTAAGACTTATAGAAAGCACTCTGACAGGTGCCGTTCATCATGATAACATGTAAAGTGTTGGTCCCATGTTTCATGAGCTGAAATAAAAGATCCCTTTCAACTGGCCAGTGTTCAGAACCTACGGTTTGCATTTATTTACATTCTGTCCCGCTTTTGTCCCTTTCCAGAGGATGTTGCTGTGGTCACCCTGGACGTCACCCCACACGTCACCAAGGACGTGACCCTGGATGTTCCATGCAGGGCGAGGAAAGGGGCAGTCCGGCGTTTTTTTTGCAGGCTTTGGAGGGCAGTGTGCTGCTGCGCTTGCCACAAGGAAGAGGACAAACAATATTCATTATTCATTAGACCAGAAACAGGATTGAACCATAGACCATTAAATTATTTGCATTATAGTTGCCTTCAATTCTGATTTTCTTCTGTTTAATTCTTAATTAATTTCAGAACATTTCTCTAAACTTTGTGGAGTAGGTTGTATAAATAAGTGGGAAACATCCCAATCCCAATTTTAATGCTTTTAATAATTAACTTATTACATTTTTTTTTGATGTATTATTTGACAAAAAAGTGGAGGGCGCGACAAAAAAACTTTAATCATCATAGAAAACTCTTGCTCACTATTAAAAATGCATTGTTTTATTTAAGCAAGGTTAAAAGATTAACGTTTCGGCCTAGTCTATGACGATATGCAAGTTGTGTTTGCCCAGTTAAAAGGGGGACCCAGACTCACCCTGGTTCTTGAGGGTTGCAGACACTGAATAATTATCATTTGAAATAAATGGCACTTTTCAAGTCTTGACAAAAAATCTTAAATGAATATGAATTTAAATACAATTGACTTGAGGATCAGAGCAGGCAGGCTGACTGGCTTGCCCTGAAGGCCCTCTGCCTCTACCTCTGTGTGGTTAATCTCAGCCAAGAGGTTGTATGGGTTGTCTGTCTCTCTCTGGGTGTGAATCACTATCACTATGACCTCTCGCTCCGCCTGCCCGTTGGCCTGATCAGAAGGCTTCCCCTCTCATTCCTTGCTCACAGGAGCAGGGGTGATGGCATCCGGGGTAACCTCCTCCTCTCCTGTATCTAACCCATCTTTCTGGCTGTGAGTTCGACTGAGGTCACTCGTTCTCTCTCCCAGGGTGTTGGATAGTTTCTCCTCCTCTGTGTCTTGTGTATTTTCTATATTGTAGAATAATAGTGAAGACATCAAAACTATTAAATAACGCATATGGCATCATGTAGTAACCAAAAACGTGTTACACATATCAAAATATATTTCAGATTTGAGATTCTTCAAAGTAGCCACCCTTTGCCTTGATCACCGCTTTGTACATACAGAATAATACGAAATGTTCTGAGACCAGGTTGCGCTTTCACCTCCCTCGGTAAGAGGGGAATAAGGCAACCTCAGAGTTACATTCAAGGATACTTTATTGACACACACGGATGAAATGGACATGGAAAGGTAGTGGAATGATAGTGGTCCTGTAATGGACAGATAACAGGGCTAATGAATATGCACAATAACTGATAGCACAAGTAGAGCAACAACGCTATTAACAAAGGAAGGGCTGTATTAATGGCATAATGCTACCTGCAGAGTATTACACAACACAGTAAACACAGAGAGGCAACTTACAATAGGCAATGGTAGTAACTATAAAGAACAACAAGCAATGATGTATATCAACAAGCAATGATATACATGTTACAAACTCACTTTGTGCACGTACACTATCCCACGGTATCTCTGTGCATTCAAATTGTCATCGATAAAATGCAATTGTGTTCATTGTCCGTAGCTTATGCCTGCCCATACCATAACCCCACTGCCACCATGGAGCATTCACAACGTTGACATCAGCCAACAGCTCGCCCATACGCTGCTTTACAAGTGGTCTGAAGTCGTGAGGCCAGTTAGAAGTACTGCCAAATTCTCTAAAGCCGCCTTGGATTATGGTTGAGAAATTAACATAAACGTATCTGGCAACAGCTCTGGTGGACATTCCTGCAGTCCGTAAGCCAATTGCACGCTGCCTCAAAACTTGAAACATCTGTGCATTGTGTTGTGTGACAAAACTGCACATTTTAGAGTGGCATTTTATTGTCCTCAGCACAAGGTGCACCTGTGTAATTATCATGCTGTTTAATCAGCTTCTTGATATGCCATATTTGTCAGGTGGATGGATTATCTTGGCAAAGGAGAAATGCTCGCTTACAGGGATGTAATCAAATTTGTGCACGCAATTTGAGAGAAATAAGCTTTTTGTGCGAATTGAACATTTCTGGGATTTTTATTTCAGCTCATGTAACATGGGACCAACACTTTACATGTTGCGTTTATATTTTTGTTCAGTGTAGTTATTAGGTTGGGAGATTGGGATCCTATCTGGGCTAGCTAAAGCCAACTTCATGGTTAGTAGTATGACAGAGAAAATATAACAAGACAAATTTAAACATCACAAATCTGAGGGGGCAAGTGACCCTGTGCCCCCTTTGGGCATGACGTCTCTGCTATCAACCACATCATTCTGTCTCCGTGAATATTCAAAACAGACACATTCATTCAGGTCTGGTACTTGTCCTACCATATAGATCAGGGATGGACAATTCCAGTCCTTGGGGGTCGGAGGGGTGTCACACTTTTTCCCCATCCCTAGCAAACACAGATGATTAAACTTATTGCATTCTAAACTGAAACCCATGAGTACTTGATTATTAGAGTCAAACGTGTTAGCTGGGGCTGGGGAAAAAGTTTAACACCAATCAGGTCCCGAGGACTGGAGTTGCCCATCCCTGATATAGATGCTCTGTTTGCACGCATCGAGGGATGTGGTGACAGTGGAGACAAGGGAGCACACAGAAACAGCTTTGTCCTTTTAGAAAGCCGTCATAATCCTTAAATAAATATGATATGTATGCAAGAAATGCAGAGCCACTTCCAAAAACATATTGACAGAGTCTAGTATCTAGTAATCTAATCAATTAGTTTTCAACCCCTTTGTTATGGCAAGCCTAAATAAGCTCAGGAGTAAAAATGTGCTTAACAAGTCACATAATCAGTTAGATGGACTCACTATGTGTGCAATAATATTGATTTTTGAACGACTACATAATCTCTGTACCCCACACATGCAATTATCTATTAGGTCCCTCAGTCGAGCAGTGAATTTCAAACATAGATTCAACCATGAAGACCAGGGAGGTTTTCCAATGCCTCGCAAAGAAGGGCACCTTTTGGTAGATGGGTACAAATAAAGCAGACATTGAATATTCCTTTGAGCATGGTGAAGGTATTAATTACGCTTTGGATGGTGTATCAATACACCCAGTCACCACAAAAATACAGGTGTCCATCCTAACTCAGCTGCCAGAGAGGAAGGAAAACGCTCAGGGATTTCACCATGAGGCCAATGGTGACTTTAAAACAGTTAGAAAGTTTATTGCTTTGATAGGAGAAAACTGAGGATGAATCATCAACATTGTAGTTCCTCCACAATACTAACCTAATTGACAGAGTATGCACTCACTAACTGTAAGTCGCTCTGGATAAGAGCGTCTGCTAAATGACTAAAATGTAAATGTAAAAGAAGGAAACCTGTACATGCATTGTGTTTGCAATAAGGCACTAAAGTAAAACTGCAAATAATGTGGCAAAGAAATGAACTTTATGTCCTGAATACAAAGTGTAATGTTTGGGGCAAATCCAACACAACACATCACTGAGTACCACTCTTCATATTTCCAAGCATGGTGGTGGCTGCATCATGTTATGGGTATGCATGTCATTGGCAAGGACTAGATACTTTTTTAGGATAAAAATAAACGGCATAGAGCTAAGTACAGGCAGATTCCTAGAGGAAAACCTGGTTCAGTCTGCTTTCCAACAGACACTGGGAGACAAATTCCCTCTTCAGCAGGACAATAACCTAAAACACAAGGCCAAATATTCACTGGAGTTGCTTACCAAGACGACATTGAATGTTTCTGAGTGGCTTAGTTACAGTTTGACTTAATTCGGCTTGAAAACCTATGGCAAAAAAAAAAATGTCTGTCTATATAATGTATATTGCATATATTTTACAATCCAGTTGTGCAAAGCTCTTGGAGACTTACCCAGAAAGACACAGCTTTAATCGACTCAGGGGTGGGAATACTTATGTAAATGAGATATTTCTGTATGTAATTTCCAATACATTTGCAAAAATTTCAAAAGCGTGTTTTCAATTTGTCATTATGGGGTATTGTGTGTAGCTGCGTGAGAGAAAATATTATAATTGAATCCATTTTGAATTCAGGCTGTAAGAAAACAACATGTGGAATAAGTTAAGGGGTATGAATACTTTCTGAATGCACTGTATATCTGCAAGAAAGTGATAAATAAGTGACTGTTTGAAAGGGGGTCATATAAACATTGCCTTATTTATATTTTTACATATAACATAAAGTTAATTCTGTCTGAAATAGTCATGCTATAATGGGCGTCGTTTCTCAGACCAAATTTCCATTCTGGCTGAAACAAAGCAATCTGATCATGCTCCAGTCAAAAACAGCTATAGGGAATGCCTATACATTGTCCAATCTCCTTCCACACATTGATTTCATCTTTATTCAGAAAGAAACAAACTTGAAATTAAGTGTTGTTTCAGTGTCTTGTTGCAGGTTGTGCAATGTTCAAAAGTGTGTGAGAGAAAAACCATTAACTTGTGTGTGTGGTGTCAAGTGTGGATGGTCCTATGTATGCAAATAGCCGAGATTGGATATTTCAGCACCATGGACAGCAGCGACATTGGGATAGCGAGATCTGTAATTCAGCAACACATGACACTGGATAGCGGCTGTCTCAGGTGAAGTTGGCATTGGGAAAATCCCATCTAATGGGAAACGAGGCATAGGAGGCAAAAAGACTGAAGGAGAAGACTCCCACAGGAACTCTTGGCTTAACTGTTCTGCCACATTCATTTCAAATGTTACATTTTTCGATTTGTAAATAAAAGGGAACACAACTGCAAGTAATGTAAACTGACTTTTCTAACTACACTGTACAGCTTTAGTGTGTCTGTGCATCATAGGTACAACTGCAAGCAATTTGCTTCTCAAATCCTTCTCAAATGTCTGTTTAATGTGAGAAATAAATTGAAAAACAACTGTTAGACTAATACAATGCGTACTGTCACAAATTATTACTATTCCCAACAAGACAACGAAGTGATGGTCTTTACCCACCATGGAGACTTATAAAGGCTACTTCCCCCCCACCAAAAGTTCCCACGCTGAGCGATGTTGTTTACTAAATCATTAAGCATATAATTCAAGTCATACATTTATTGTCATTCATGCTCTTATTTTTAACCGAGTAGCTTTGCAATAGTGTAACCTGCGTCAATTCAGAGCTAGGAAATATTGGAATAACGCGCTTAAGAGGACCACACCCGTCGCTATGGGCGGGCCATAGGGGGCCGGGCCCGCCCCCAAAAATGCTTCTCACCCCCCACTTGAGGCACAGATCTCTTAAAAAGTGAGGTGAAACTTTCTGAGGTGGAAGTTGGGAGAGTTATATTTCAGTGAAACGTAAGTGAAGGAGGCCCCGCTCTCTCGCTTTCCCAGATGTTTAGTTCATTTCATTCCGATCTCCTTTGCATTATTGTAGCCATTTTCTGTAGCCTGTCAACTATGCGTCTGTCTATCCCTGTTCTCTCCTCTCCGCACAGGCTATACAAACGCCTCACACCGCGTGGCTGCTGCCACTCTAACCTTTTGGTCCCTGCGCGCACGACCCACGTGGAGTTCCAGGTCTCCGGCAGCATCTGGAACTGCCATTCTGCGGCCAACAAGGCAGAGTTCATCTCAGCCTATGCTACCCTCCAGTCCCTCGACTTCTTGGCGCTGACGGAAACATGGATTACCACTGAAAACACTGCTACTCCTACTGCTCTCTCCTCGTCTGACCATGTGTTCTTGCATACCCCGAGAGCATCAGGTCAGCGGGGTGGTGGCACAGGAATCCTCATCTCTCCCAAGTGGACATTCTCTCTTTTCCCCTGACCCATCTGTCTATCTCCTCATTTGAATTCCATGCTGTCACAGTCACTAGCCCATTCAAGCTTAACATCCTTATCATTTATCGCCCTCCAGGTTCCCTTGGAGAGTTCATCAATGAGCTTGACGCCTTGGTAAGTTCCTTTCCTGAAGATTGCTCACCCCTCACCGTTCTGGGTGACTTTAACCTCCCTACGTCAACCTTTGACGCATTTCTCTCTGCCTCCTTCTTTCCACTCCTCTCCTCTTTTGACCTCACCCTCTCACCGTCCCCCCCTACTCACAAGGCAGGCAATACGCTTGACCTCATCTTTACTAGATGCTGTTCTTCTACTAATCTCACTGCAACTCCCCTCCATGTCTCCGACCACTACTTTGTATCCTTTTCTCTCTCGCTCTCCTCCAACACTACTCACTCTTCCCCTACTCAGATGGTAATGCGCCGTCGCAACCTTCGCTCTCTCTCTCCCGCTACTCTCTCCTCTTCCATCCTATCATCTCTTCGCTCTGCTCAATACTTCTCCCTCCAATCTCCTGATTCTGCCTCCTCAACCCTCCTCTCCTCCCTTTCTACATCCTTTGACTCTCTATGTCCTCTATCCTCCCGGCCGGCTCGGTCCTCCCCTCCTGCTCCGTGGCTTGACGACTTATTGCGAGCTCACAGAACAGGGCTCCAGGCAGCCGAGCGGAAATGGAGGAAAACTAGACTCCCTGCGGACCTGGCATCTTTTCAATCCCTCCTCTCTACATTTTCTTCCTCTGTTTCTGCTGCTAAAGCCACTTTCTACCACTCTAAATTCCAAGCATCTGCCTCTAACCCTAGGAATCTCTTTGCCACCTTCACCTCCCTGCTGAATCCCCCCTGTTCTGTGGATGACTTCGTCAAACATTTTGAAAAGAAGGTTGACGACATCCGATCCTCGTTTGTTAAGTCAAATGACACTGCTGGTCCTGCTCACACTGCCCTACCCTATGCTTTGACTTCTTTCTCCCCTCTCTCTCCAGATGAAATCTTGCGACTTGTGACGGCCGGCCGCCCAACAACCTGCCCGCTTGACCCTATCCCCGCCTCTCTTCTCCAGACCATTTCCGGAGACCTTCTCCCTTACCTCACCTCGCTCATCAACTCATCCTTGACCGCTGGCTATGTCCCTTCCGCCTGACAGGTCGCTCCTACCAAGTGGCGTGGCGAGAATCTGTCTCCGCACCACGTGTTCTCACCACTGGTGTCCCCCAGGGCTCAGTTCTAGGCCCTCTTCTATTCTCGCTATACACCAAGTCACTTGGCTCTGTCATATCCTCACATGGCCTCTCCTATCATTGCTACGCAGACGACACACAACTAATCTTCTCCTTTCCCCCTTCTGATAACCAGGTGGCGAATCGCATCTCTGCATGTCTGGCAGACATATCAGTGTGGATGACGGATCACCACCTCAAGCTGAACCTCCCAGGGAAGGACTGCCTCTTCCATGATCTCGCCATCACGGTTGACAACTCCGTTGTGTCCTCCTCCCAGAGTGCAAAAAGCTTTGGTGTGACCCTGGACAACACCCTGTCGTTCTCCGATAACATCAAGGCGGTGACCCGATCCTGTAGGTTCATGCTCTACAACATTCAGAGAGTACGACCCTGCCTTACACAGGAAGCGGCACAGGTCCTAATCCAGGCACTTGTCATCTCCCTTCAAAAAGAAAAGGAAAGCCGCACACTCTAGGAGCCCAGATGCAATAATTTAATATCTTAATAACCAACGTTTCGACACACAAGCTGTCTTCATCAGGGTATAATGACAAACACTGCGGGTCACTGGTTTATATAGTGTGAAAGGACACACGCAGGTGTCTGTAATCATGGCCGGGTGTGGCCTAATAGCATTGGCCAATTCACAGATAAAAACAACATACAAAAAACATGGATAGCATATGATCATAGATACTTAGCTACATAGGCCCACAACATTTACAATGAATAGCAAAATCACAAGAATGGCTTCAAATCAAAGTCTACGTTGAGACCGAAGGGAGCAAGGGTCTTTAAATTAAAGATCCAGGCAGCCTCTCATTTTAACAATAAGTTGTCGAGGTCACCCCCTCTCCTAGGGAGGGTGACATGTTCGATGCCGATATAACGTAGGGAAGAAATCGAGTGGTTGTCACGGTTTCGGCCGAGGCTGCTCCTCCTCCTTGCTCGGGCAGGTTTCGGCGGTCGTCGTCCCCGGAGTACTAGCTGCCACCGTTGTATGTTTCATGTTCGTTTGGTTTGGTCTTGATGTTGTACACCTGTTTCTAGTTAGTCTTCATTAGTGTCCTATTTAGTTCTCGTTGTGTGTGTCAGTTGTTGTGTGTGATTACGCTTCTGTTTGGTGTTTCTGTGCTACGTGTTTCCCTCCGTTGTTTGGAGAGGTTTTTCGCACATGTTAGTGCGCCTTTTATTTGACGCCTGTGTGCGCCTTTATTTCGCCTCCGGGCTTGTTGGTGTCACGATCGTCTGAAGAAGCGGACCAATACGCAGCGCGTGGAGTGAACATGATGACTTTATTTAATAAAGCAACCACGAAAAACAACAAATGACGATAGTGAAGTCCTCTGTAACACTGACAGAAACATGGAACAAAAACCCACAAACCAAGGAGAAACCACACAGTTTAAATATGGCTCCCAATCAGAGACAACGAGCCGACAGCTGACACTCGTTACCTCCGATTGGGAGTCATATGACTAATCCTAGAAATAAACGTGACAGCAATGCAACCATAGAAAATCACCCAAAACCCAACATAGAAATACACCCAAACAATGAAAATGAACAACCCTGGCTCAAATAATCAAAGTCCATGGAGCCAGAGTATCACAGTACCCCCCCCTAAAGGTGCGCACTCCGGGCGCACCAGCATACAGTCTAGGGGAGGGTCTGGGTGGGCGTCTGTCCATGGTGGCGGCTCTGGCCCAGGTCGTGGTCCCCACCCCACCTTAGTCACTATCCGCTTCCGTAGGCCCCTCCACCTGACCACACCCCCAATAAACCCCACTGGATTAGGGGCGGCACCGGACTGGGGCAGCACCGGACTGGGCAGCACCGGACTAAGGGACAGTACCTGACTAAGGGGCAGCACCGGACTGAATGGCGGATCCTGGCTGGCTGGCTCTGGCGGATCCTGGCTGGGCGGCTCTGGCGGATCCTGGCTGGGACGGCTCTGGCGGATCCTGGCTGGGCGGCTCTGGCCGGATCCTGTCTGGCGGAAGGCTCTGGCTGATCCTGTCTGGCGGAAGGCTCTGGCTGATCCTGTCTGGGCGGAAGGCTCTGGCTGATCCTGTCTGGCGGAAGGCTCTGGCTGATCCTGTCTGGCGGAAGGCTCTGGCTGATCCTGTCTGGCGGAAGGCTCTGGCTGATCCTGTCTGGCGGAAGGCTCTGGCTGATCCTGTCTGGCGGAAGGCTCTGGCTGCTCCTGTCTGGTGGAAGGCTCCGGCTGCTCCTGTCTGGCGGAGAGCTCTAGCGGCTCCGGTCTGGCGGACGGCTCTGAAGGCTCATGGCAGACGGGCGGCTTTGCAGGCTCAGTACAGACGGGCAGTTCCTGCGGCGCTTGGCAGACGGACAGTTCAGACGGCGTTGGGCAGACGGGCAGTTCAGGCGGCGTTGGGCAGACGGACAGTTCAGGCCCCGTTGGGCAGGCGGCAGACTCTGGCCGTCTGAGGCGCATCGTAGGCCTGGTGCGTGGTGCCGGAACAGGAAGTACCGGGCTGAGGACACGCATCTCAGGGCTGAGTGCGGGGAGAAGCAACAGGGCATGCTGGACCCTGGGGGACGCACCGTAGGCCTGATGCGTGGTGCCGGAACTGGAGGTACCGGGCTGAGGACACGCATCTCAGGGCTAGTGCGGGAAGCAGCAACAGGGCATGCTTGGCCCGGGGGAGCGCACCGTAGGCCTGATGCGTGGTGCCGGAACTGGAGTACCGGGCTGAGGACACGCATCTCAGGGCTAGTGCGGGGAGAAGCAACAGGGCATGCTGGACCCTGGGAACGCACATAAGGGCTAGTGCGGAGAGCCGGAACAGGGCATGCTGGACCCTGGGGACTCACATTAAGCCCTAGTGCGGAGGCAGCAACAGGGACGCACAGGACTCGGGAGACACACAGGAGGCTTGGGGCGTGGTGTAGGCACTGGTGGGGAAAGGGCTGGCGACACGCACCGTATCCCTGGTGCGAGTGGCCGGAACAGGCCGGGCCGGGCTGGCGAGCGCACCGTATCCTGGTGCGAGTGGCCGGAACAGGCCGGGCTGGGCTGGCGGCGCACCGTATCCCTGGTGCGAGTGGCGGAACAGGCCGGGCTGGGCTGGCGGCGCACCGTATCCCTGGTGCGAGTGGCCGGAACAGGCCGGGCCGGGCTGGCGGGCGCACCGTATCCTTGGTGCGAGGGGTCGTAACAGGCCGGACCGTACTGGAGGCACACACCACTGGCTCTACCCCGGGAACTGGAACGGGCCGGACCGGACTGGATACACACCTCAGTCTCTCACGCCGTGCCTCTACATCTCCTTTCCCTACTTTGGCCAGTGACCCCCGTAACCTGGTGGCCTCTTGAATTCGCCCCTTCTCTGCCTCCGTTAGCCCCGTCGTCCAAGCCCTGTGCCCCCCCCCAAAAACTTTTTGGGGTTGCCTCTCGTCCTTCCAACGATGATGGCCCTGCTGACGCCGTTGCTCCTCTCGCCGTCGCCTCTCCACCGTTTCGCTCCATGGACGGCGATCCATCCCATCCAGGATCTCCTCCCAAGTCCAGGACCCCTTTCCGTCCAAAATCTCCTCCCATGTCCAGGAAGCCTTTGGAGCTGGGTCCTGTTGCCGCTTGACACGCTGCTTGGTCCTTTGATGGTGGGGTTTTTCTGTCACGATCGTCTGAAGAAGCGGACCAATACGCAGCGCGTGGAGTGAACATGATGACTTTATTTAATAAAGCAACCACGAAAAACAACAAATGACGATAGTGAAGTCCTCTGTAACACTGACAGAAACATGGAACAAAAACCCACAAACCAAGGAGAAACCACACAGTTTAAATATGGCTCCCAATCAGAGACAACGAGCCGACAGCTGACACTCGTTACCTCCGATTGGGAGTCATATGACTAATCCTAGAAATAAACGTGACAGCAATGCAACCATAGAAAATCACCCAAAACCCAACATAGAAATACACCCAAACAATGAAAATGAACAACCCTGGCTCAAATAATCAAAGTCCATGGAGCCAGAGTATCACAGTTGGGCTCGTGTACTACGTGAATATTTCACTAAAGTCTTTTGGACTTAGTTTCTGCGTCCTGCGCTTGATTCCTGCACCACACCCAACTTCAGCACCCGTGACAGTGGTTCGATTCCAAAAAGTGGGCAGCGACTGGGTATGTCGAGTTTTGGCACCTAATGGTGCCACGATGCTCCAAGATTCGTACTGTTAATTTGCGCTTTGTTTTACCCACATAATTTTTACCACAAGGACAAGTTATAAGATAAATAACTGCCTTAGTGGAGCACGTAATAACACCTTTGATTGGGATCTGTTTCCCTGTTTGGGGTGTTTGAAGGATCTACATTTGTAAGTGCCATTGCATTGAGCACAGCCGTTACACTTGTAGTTTACATCCGGTAGAGGCGCAAATAGACGTTGTGCAGGGATATTTAGGGGTGGTAAATCAGAGTTTACCAATTGATCTCTGAGATTTCTGCCCCGCGAGAATACAACCAAGGGAGGGTCTGAAAACACATTACCAATACTGTCATCGGATCTTAGAATGTGCCAATGTTTGTGAACGATTCCCTTAATTTGTTCAGAGCACTTTGAATAGCGTGTTGTTAGAACGCAATAATGATTCTTTTTACGAGACTGTCCTTGAAAGAGATCAGGTCTCGATTTGTTTAGAATTTTCTCAATGGCAGTATTAATCTGACCATTTTTGTACCCCCTCTTCTTGAATTTTCTTTGCGTCTCAGCCATATTACGGTCGAAATCTGATTGTTTTTTACAAATTATTTTGATTCGACAGAATTGGCTGTAAGGCAAACTGTTTTTCAAGGGAAGTGGGTGACAGCTATCAGCCCTCAACAAACTGTTACGATCAGTAGGTTTCCTGTAAAGATCAGTGTATAGAACATTATCCTCACTCAAAATCAGAACATCAAGGAAACTGATTTGACGTGTGTCAGATTGCATAGTAAATCTCAGGTGCTCAGAACAAGAGTTAAGAAAAGCATGGAATGCCTGGAGCTGTTTAGAATCACCCCTCCATAGAACAAAAATATCATCAATGTACCGTTTCCAAATAATAATGTTAGGCAAGATTTTTTTTTTTTGAGGATTGAAAATGGACTGTTTCTCAATGTAACCCACATACAAATTAGCATAGTTTGGAGCCATAGGGGATCCCATAGCTGTACCCTTCGTCTGAATAAAGAAATCATTTAGAAACATAAAGTAGTTGTGTGTGAGTACTATTTCAGCCAATGTTATAATGCATGCACTGGAAGGTAGTTCATTAGGGTCACGTTGCAGAAGAAAATGTTTCATGGCTTCAATACCGCCCTCGTGTGGAATATTTATGTATAATGACTCAACATCAAAAGTAACTAACAAGGTATTATCAGGGAGAGGATCAAGAGATTCAACAATAGAGATCATACTGCTGGTGTCCTTTACAAAGGAGGGGAGCTGTTCTGCGAGAGGTCTAATAACAAAGTCAACATAGGTCGATAAAGGGGCTGTTACTGCATCAATTTCTTAGGTCCAAGATGGCGTAGTAGTGCAGTTCTGTTTTTGTCGTGTGTCTGTAAATAGCCTGTAAATACCCAGTTTTTTTGTATTTTTTGTACATATTTCTCTATCAGACTTTTCATCCTTCTACAAAATATACTTTCCTGCAACCCGCCTCACTCAATGTGGAACGGATTCTATTATTGACTTACCTTTTATCTAGAATCTCCAGTTGAAACTAGCTAGCCAGCTAACTAGCTACTTGCTATTAGCCACAGTTAGCGGTATTTCACCCAGAACATTGGATTTTTTTCTGCGGGATTAATTTAATCACTGGACATTAATCACCGGATCGCAACTAGCTAGCCGCAACCTAATGGATGTTGCTGTCTGGCTAATCACCACTGCCCCCGATGCAAGCACCAGTTAGCCTCGAGCTAGCCTAGAGCCAGGCTCATATCTACCTCTAGGTCTACCGGACGGGAGTAGCCAGCTAACTAGCTACTTGCTATCAGCTACCGTTAGCGGTTTTCACCATTGTCCGTGGCCTGCACCACTCACCAGCCAGCTCTAGTCTGGACTATTATTCGGCCAGTCTGCACAGCGCGTTATCGACCCAGAACATATCAGTTTTTCTGCCGGAATCACTGAATCACTGGACCTTTAACTCCGGATTCATCGCTACCAGCTAGCTGCAACAAAATGGACATTGTGGTCTGGCTAATCATCCTGAGCTAGGCCCATCTCCCGGCTATCTACCTCTCTGTCAACCGGACGGGACCACCTAGTGTTGACACAGAGCCCCGCCGATCCTACACGACTGGTCTGCTGACGAAATCGTCTGATGTGGTTACGATGTCGACCACGAAGATTCCATCTGCTAGCCCCGGCCCGCTAGCACACGCTAGCCGTGGCCTCTTACTCGCTAGTGCTTTAGCAGCCTCCGAACTATCCTATTGCTGTTCACCGGACCTTATGATAACTTAGCTATACAGCTGATGTCTGCTGGACTGTTCCTTTTTACGGTACTGCATCCTGTTTATGTTTAGCCTCAGCCCAAACTGTGTCGTCATTACCAGCTGTTGTCTTAGCTCTCTCAAATTACACCTGTGATTGCTTTATGCCTCTCTCCCTTGTCAACATGGTTAGCTTATTGTTGTTTCGGTTATTTCTAATTGTACTATTTCACTGTAGATCCCCCAGCCCAGCTAAACCTGCCTTAGATAGCTCCTTTGTCCCACCCCATACACGCGGAGACCGACTCAATTGGTGCCTCCAGCGATGCTATCTCTTTCATTGTTACCCAACGCTTAGGTTTACCTCCACTTTACTCATATCCTTCCATATCCTTGTCTGTACATAATGCCCTGAATCTTTTCTACAACGCCCGGAAATCTGCCCCCCTTTATTCTATGTACCCAACGCACTAGAAGACCAGTTCTTAAAGCCTTTAGCCGTATCCTTATTCTAGTCCTCCTCTGTTCCTCTGGTGATGTAGAGGCTAACCCAGGCCCTGCAGCCCTCAGTATCACTCCTACTCCCCAGGCGCTATCATTTGCTGACTTCTGTAATCGCAAAAGTCTTGGTTTCTTGCACGTAAATATCAGAAGTCTACTTCCTAAGTTTGAGTTATTTACTGCGTTAGCACACTCCGCCAACCCTGATGTTCTAGCAGTGTCTGAATCCTGGCTTAGGAAGGCCACCAAAATTCTGAAATTTCCATCCCCAACTATAACATTTTCCGTCTAGATAGAACTGCCAAAGGGGGTGGAGTTGCAATCTACTGTAGAGATAGCCTGCAGAGCTCTATCATACTATCCAGGTCTGTGCCCAAACAGTTTGAGCTTCTACTTCTAAAAATCCACCTTTCCAGAAATAAGTCTCTCACTATTGCCGCTTGCTACAGACCCCCCTCAGCCCCCAGCTGTGCCCTGGACACCATATGTGAATTGATTGCCCCCCATTTATCCTCAGAGTTCGTACTGCTTGGTGACCTAAATTGGGATATGCTTAATACCCCGGCCATCCTACAATCCAAACTAGATGCCCTCAATCACACGCAAATTATCAACGAACCTACCAGGTACAACCCTAAATCCGTAAACATGGGTACCCTCATAGATATCATCCTGACTAACTTACCCTCTAAATATACCTCAGCTGTCTTCAACCAGGATCTCAGCGATCACTGCCTTATTGCCTGCGTCCGTAACGGGTCCGCGGTCAAACGACCACCCCTCATCACTGTCAAACGCTCCCTAAAACACTTTAGCGAGCAGGCCTTCCTAATTGACCTGGCCCAGGTATCCTGGATGGATATAGATCTCATTCCGTCAGTAGAGGATGCCTGGTTGTTCCTTAAAAGTAATTTCCTCTCAATCTTAAATAAACATGCCCCATTCAAAAAATACAGAACTAAGAACAGATAAAGCCCCTGGCTCTCCTCAGACTTGACTGCCCTTGACCAGCACAAAAACATCCTGTGGCGTACTGCATTAGCATCAAATAGCCCCCGCGATATGCAACTTTTCAGGGAAGTTAGGAACCAATATACACAAGCAGTCAGGAAAGCAAAGGCTAACTTTTTCAAACAGAAATGTGCATCCTGTAGCACTAACTCCAAAAAGTTTTGGGACACTGTAAAGTCCATGGAGAATAAGAGCACTTCCTCCCAGCTGCCCACTGCACTGAGGCTAGGAAACACTATCACCACCGATAAATCTACAATAATCGAGAATTTCAACAAGCATTTTGCTACGGCTGGCCATGCTTTCCACCTGGCTACCACTACCCCGGCCACCAACTCTGCACCCTCCGCTGCAACTTTCCCATGCCCCCCCTGCTCCTCCTTCACACAAATTCAGACAGCTGATGTTCTGAAAGAGCTGCAAAATCTGGACCCCTACAAATCAGCTGGGCTAGACAATCTGGACCCTTTCTTTCTAAAACAAGCCGCTGAAATTGTCGCAACCCCTATTACTAGTCTGTTCAACCTCTCTTTCGTAACGTCTGAGATTCCCAGAGATTGGAAAGCTGCCGCGGTCATCCCCCTCTTCAAAGGGGGTGACACTCTAGATCCAAACTGCTACAGACCTATATCCATCCTGCCCTGCCTTTCGAAAGTATTTGAAAGCCAAGTTAACAAACAAATCACCGACCATTTCGAATACCACCGTACCTTCTCCGCTATGCAATCCGGTTTCCGAGCTGGTCATGGGTGCACTTCAGCCACGCTCAAGGTCCTAAACGATATTATAACCGCGATTGATAATAGACAATACTGTGCAGCCGTCTTCATCGACCTGGCCAAGGCTTTCGACTCTGTCAACCACCGCATTCTTATTGGCAGACTAAATAGCCTTGGTTTCTCAAATGACTGCCTTGCCTGGTTCACCAACTACTTCTCAGATAGAGTTCAGTGTGTCAAATCGGAGGGCCTGTTGTCTGGACCTATGGCAGTCTCTATGGGGGTGCCACAGGGTTCAATTCTTGGGCCGACACTTTTCTCCATGTATATCAATGATGTCGCTCTTGCTGCTGGTGACTCTCAGATACACCTCTACGCAGACGACACCATTTTGTATACATCTGGCCCTTCATTGGACACTGTGTTAACAAACCTCCAAACGAGCTTCAATGCCATACAACACTCCTTCAGTAGCCTCCAACTGCTCTTAAACACTAGTAAAACTAAATGCATGCTTTTCAATCGAACGCTGCTGGCACCCGCCCACCCGACTAGAATTACCACTCTCGGCGGGTCTGACCTAGAGTATGTGGACAACTACAAATACCTAGGTGTCTGGTTAGACTGTAAACTCTCCTTCCAGACTCACATTAAGAATCTCCAATCCAAAATTAAATCTAGAATCGGCTTCCTATTTCGCAACAAAGCCTCCTTCACTCATGCTGCCAAACATGCCCTCGTAAAACTGACTATCCTACCGATCCTTGACTTCGGCGATGTCATTTACAAAATAGCCTCCAACACTCTACTCAGCAAATTGGATGTAGTCTATCACAGTGCCATCCGTTTTGTCTCCAAAGCCCCATACACTACCCACCACTGTGACCTGTACGCTCTTGTTGGCTGGTCCTCACTACATGTTCGTCGTCAAACCCACTGGCTCCAGGCCATCTATAAATCACTGCTAGGCAAATCCCCGCCTTATCTTAGCTCATTGGTCACCATAGCAGCACCCACCCGAAGTCTGCGCTCCAGCAGGTATATCTCACTGGTCATTCCCAAAGCCAACACCTCCTTTGGCCGCCATTCCTTCCAGTTCTCTGCTGCCAATGACTGGAACGAATTGCAAAAATCTCTGAAGCTGGAGACTCTTATGTCCCTCACTAACTTTAAGCATCAGTTGTCAGAGCACCTTACCGATCACTGCACCTGTACACAGCCCATCTGAAATTAGCCCACCCAACTACCTCATCCCTATATTGTTATTTATTTTGCTCTTTTGCACCCCAGTATCTCTATTTGCACATAATCTCTTGCACATCTATCATTCCAGTGTTAATACTAATTGTAATTATTTTGCACTATAGCCTATTTATTGCCTTACCTCCATAACTTGCTACATTTGCACACACTGTATACAGTGGGGAAAAAAAGTATTTAGTCAGCCACCAATTGTGCAAGTTCTCCCACTTAAAAAGATGAGAGGCCTGTAATTTTCATCATAGGTACAAGTCAACTATGACAGACAAAATGAAGAAAAAAAATCCAGAAAATCACATTGTAGGATTTTTAATGAATTTATTAGCAAATTATGGTGGAAAATAAGTATTTGGTCAATAACAAAAGTTTTTCAATACTTTGTTATATACCCTTTGTTGGCAATGACACAGGTCAAACGTTTTCTGTAAGTCTTCACAAGGTTTTCACACACTGTTGCTGGTATTTTGGCCCATTCCTCCATGCAGATCTCCTCTAGAGCAGTGATGTTTTGGGGCTGTCGCTGGGTATACGGACTTTCAACTCCCCTCCAAAGATTTTCTATGGGGTTGAGATCTGGAGACTGGCTAGGCCACTCCAGGACCTTGAAATGCTTCTTACGAAGCCACTCCTTCGTTGCCCGGGCGTTGTGTTTGGGATCATTGTCATGCTGAAAGACCCAGCCACGTTTCATGTTCAATGCCCTTGCTGATGGAAGGAGGTTTTCACTCAAAATCTCACGATACATGGCCCCATTCATTCTTTCCTTTACACGGATCAGTCGTCCTGGTCCCTTTGCAGAAAAAACAGCCCCAAAGCATGATGTTTCCACCCCCATGCTTCACAGTAGGTATGGTGTTCTTTGAATGCAACTCAGCATTCTTTGTCCTCCAAACACGACGAGTTGAGTTTTTACCAAAAAGTTATATTTTGGTTTCATCTGACCATATGACATTCTCCCAATCCTCTTCTGGATCATCCAAATGCACTCTAGCAAACTTCAGACGGGCCTGGACATGTACTGGCTTAAGCAGGGGGACACGTCTGGCACTGCGTAGTGCGTTACTGATGGTAGGCTTTGTTACTTTGGTCCCAGCTCTCTGCAGGTCATTCACTAGGTCCCCCCGTGTGGTTCTGGGATTTTTGCTCACCGTTCTTGTGATCATTTTGACCCCACGGGGTGAGATCTTGCGTGGAGCCCCAGATCGAGGGAGATTATCAGTGGTCTTGTATGTCTTCCATTTCCTAATAATTGCTCCCACAGTTGATTTCTTCAAACCAAGCTGCTTACCTATTGCAGATTCAATCTTCCCAGCCTGGTGCAGGTCTACAATTTTGTTTCTGGTGTCCTTTGACAGCTCTTTGGTCTTGGCCATAGTGGAGTTTGGAGTGTGACTGTTTGAGGTTGTGGACAGGTGTCTTTTATACTGATAACAAGTTCAAACAGGTGCCATTAATACAGGTAACGAGTGGAGGACAGAGGAGCCTCTTAAAGAAGAAGTTACAAGTCTGAGAGCCAGGAATCTTGCTTGTTTGTAGGTGACCAAATACTTATTTTCCACCATAATTTGCAAATAAATTCATTAAAAATCCTACAATGTAGTTTTCCAGAATTTTCTTTCTCAATTTGTCTGTCATAGTTGACGTGTACCTATGATGAAAATGACAGGCCTCTCTCATCTTTTTAAGTGGGAGAACTTGCACAATTGGTGGCTGACTAAATACTTTTTTTCCCCACTGTATATATATATTTTCTGTTGTATTTTTGCCTTTATGTTTTTTTTTTACCCCATATGTAACTCTGTGTTGTTGTTTTTATTGCACTGCTTTGCTTTATCTTGGCCAGGTCGCAGTTGTAAATGAGAACTTGTTCTCAACTGGCTTACCTGGTTAAATAAAGGTGAAATAAAAATAAATAAAAAATGCCTGCTACAATAGGGCACCCTGGAGGTTTTGTAACATTCTTGTGTAATTTCGGCAAAGTATAAAAGCAATAGCAATTTTAGGGTGTTGAATAGCCAAAAAATCGTGTTCTTTTTTGGTGATTTGACCAGAACTTAAATACCCATCTAGGACAGAACAGATAGTGTTCTGAAATTGGGAAGTGGGGTCACTTCTGAGTTTATTGTAAAAGGTGTTGTCAAGCAGTTGTCTGTGACACTCATTTACATAAACTGTCCTATCCATGAGTACAACTGACCCACCCTTATCAGCAGGGCGGGTAAGAACTGACGTATCGGATTGTAAATCAAGCAAAGCTTGTTTTTCATCCTTGGGTACATTTTGAAAAGATATGTAGGCTACTCCCTGTTTGTTCTTAAGGAGATTACCAACATCCTTTTCAACGAGTCTGCAATACGTCTCAATAGAGTGATTGCGATTGGCTGGAGGTACAACATAACTCTTACTTCTGAAAGGAGTCGGAGTATGTGCAGGTGAGCCACCTACATGTTCAGTTGAAATGTCACAATTAGGGGAGCTGAAGTATTCCTTTAAACGGATGTTTCTAAAAAAAAACTTAAACATGTCTACATTAACATCGAAATCGTTGCACTGAGTTGTAGGCACAAAAGATAACCCTTTATTAAGTAAGGAGACATGGGCAGGACTCAATATCTTGCTTGATAAATTAAAGACACTCAGTCCCGTGGGTTCTGGGACCGTGTGAACGGCCCCCTCTGCCTCTGGTTGTCGTTTCTTCTTACCCCGTCGTGTACGGCATCTCGTCGGTACACGTGACAGTGGCCACCTCCGCGCTTCCGTCGGCCCAGTCTCTCGTTGGATAGAAAACTCGCACTGGAAGCGGATGAGGCGCTGGTTGTAGAGCGTTGGTCAGACGGGAGTGGATAGAAGTTAGCGGCCCCCCTCCTGCGTCTGTCATGGAGAGGAGGAGCAGGACTTCTTTTGTCAGGGTTTCTCCAGAAGTAGACTTTGTCCTCGGCCTTGTCTTTTTTGTCTTGGTTGAATTTCTTGATTTTAAGCTCCTTTAATTCTATGGACAACTTGTCCTGGAGCGCTTGGTTAGTTTTCATCAATTCATTGAATATGCCATCATCATTAACAGCTCTTTGCAGAGCTGTGCGTTTCTCTTCAATCGCGGTATCCATTTCAATAAAATCATTTTTTAACTGGTCAACAATTTATGTCATTAAATCAATAGAGCATTTGTTCAAGATGGCACACCAGCGCTCACAGAAATCATCTGTGCGCTGTCCCAATGATGGTTCTTTTTGCCACCTGAGTCCCCGTGGAATAACGCCTTGATGCACATAATCACTAAGAGTGACTATATGTAAATGTATTCTCGTCTGGCGCCTAGATAAGTTTAACAGTTCTTTCGAGAGGTCAGAATTACCCCCCGGCATGTCAAAAAGGGACTCTGATACAATTATCTTGTCATGTTCCCTTTGGCTATATTCAAAGATGTCTTGTTTGGGTCTTTGACCAGTGTCAGAAGAATAATTATCATTCAGCATCATTTTAGAGCTTTTTGTCGGTAGGGTGCTGTTCACTGGATAACAGATTAAGATAAAAGCGAAATAAATGCACACCTATTTAGGCAAGGTGCTGGCTGACGGCGTAAAACACTTCAAAAAGAAAAGGCGAGCCGCACACTCTAGGAGCTCAGAAGCAATAATTTAATATCTTAATAACCAACGTTTCGACACACAAGCTGTCTTCATCAGGTCATCTCCCGTCTGGATTACTGCAACTCGCTGTTGGCTGGGCACCCTGCCTGTGCCATTAAACTCCTACAACTCATCCAGAATGCCGCTGCCCGTCTGGTGTTCAACCTTCCCAAGTTCTCTCACGTCACCCCGCTCCTCCGCACACTCCACTGGCTTCCAGTTGAAGCTCGCATCTGCTACAAGACCATGGTGCTTGCCTACGGAGCTGTGAGGGGAACGGCACCTCCATACCTTCAGGCTCTGATCAGTCCCTACACCCAAACGAGGGCATTGCGTTCATCCACCTCTGGCCTGCTGGTCCCCCTACCTCTGCGGAAGCACAGTCAGACGACAGTCTGAGCCTGATGCTAGTAGCTCCGTGGAGGCCGACCCTGGGCCTGGCAGGACCTGCAGGTCAAGTGTAACCGCGACTGGGGCAGCATTTGGGCCACAACTGCCTGTTGAATCAGTGGGTGTGAGTGACCTCGGCATGGACAAACCCAAACAGGTTGTGTTGAGGAAATATCCAGTCAAAATGTTTGGTAAAAAAAAACGATCATTTTCCTCTAGCTGGTATTTGAACAGGGACTGGCTTGAGTACTCGGTGGAAAAGGACTCCGCATTTTGTTATGCATGCAGGAAATTAAAATCTGTATCATCGGACGTGACCTTCTCCATTAAGGGATTTAATGATTGGAAGCATGCAATTGGAACAGGCAAGGGCTTAAATAAGCATGCAGCGTCAAAAGAACATTTAGCCTGTGAAGCAATGTGGAGAGATTCAGAAAACCGTAGAGAGACAGGAAAAGAGATTTCCACTCCTTAAAATCAGAGCAACTGGCTCGCAACAGATACTACATGTCAGCTGTAATTGATATGCTGGAGTTTCTATTGGTGAATCAATTGCCGTTACGTGGAGATAATGCTGGTTTTGCCAGTGTGCTAGATGATAATAGCTCAATGGGGCTGTTTTTGTCTCTCTTTGAGTACACCATGTGCAAAGATCCCGAACTGACACGGATTACAAAAACAATCCCACAGAATGCACTCTATACCAGCCCACAGATACAAAACGAGATTATAGAAATGATGAGCAAACTCGTGACAGAGGAGATAGTGAGACAAGTCGGCGATAGCTGGTATTCAATTAAAGTGGATGGCACACGGGATCCTTTTGGCCAAGAAAACATATCTGTAGTTGTGCATTTTGTTGACAAAAACTATGGTCTGTGTGAGCGCCTCTTGGTAATGGCAACATCTGAGAAAGGTGATGCAGAGGCTCTGACAGGTGTCATCATTGATGAGCTCACCAGCGCCGGACTCAGCACGGACAAAATCCTGAGTCAAGTTTATGATTGCGCATCACTCATGTCTGGCAGGCATGGTGGTGTGCAGAAATTGCTCCAAAACAAGCTGGATCGTAACATACCATATATTCACTGCTTTAATCACCAACTTCATCTGGTTGTGATTCATGCCATGTCCAGTGAAGCAGCTGTCAATGATTTTTTTGGAGTATGCAACATGCTGTACAACTTCATCAGGAAGCCAACCGTGGCTATTCTGTACAAAGGCGATACCCTGAAACGTCTCTTGAACCAGAGATGGACTGGCCACTTGGCAACGGTCAAAGTTGTGGTGAAGAGTTTTCACGACATATCCACATTACTGACCGAGGTGGAAAACACACGAGGCCTTGGAGCGGAGGTGCGCGTCGAGGCTACGGGGCTGCTTCGTGCCATTACGCAGCGCAGTTTTCTTTTCATTGCGGACCTTGTTATGAAACTGTCACTTTTCGAGCCGCCTAACAGACTACTACAGGCCGAAGATATGGACTTGTTCACTGCGGTGACACTTGTGAACAGCGCTTCTGACTGCGTGAAGACAATGCGCGCAGAAAACGAGTTTTCTGCACTGTGGGATCTCTGCGCTCCTCCAGCATCGGCCACCGAGGCTGTGTCGGTGACCGACCCTGGTCCAAGCAAGACAAGACGCACAATTAATAAGAACCTCCGCGGATTTGCAGTTGAAGAAACAGTTGGTCAGCCACAAAGTGACATAGATGAAAAGACTGAGTTCATGAGATTGTTTTACAGTGTTGTCGATGCTGTGCAAGGAGAGATGAATGCGCGTTTTGGAGAGCGCAGTAGCGAGCTCATTGGCGCACTGGCTGCTTTGAACCCAGAGGCCGAGGATAATTTCCTGGACCCATCAAAGGTAACCCCTCTCCTGGTATTAGCTGGAACTGATGTGGTTGAATCTGAATATACTGTGGCTCATTAGTGCCTGGTGAAGAAAATAACTGACACCCCGGTTCCCCCCGAAGATGGAAAATGGACAATAGCCAACATCCTCAGCACATTCAACTGTTGACTCCAGGCTATGTCGACTGTTTTCACAGCCTACACACTTGCCCTAACCTTAAGAGCTTCCACAGCAATGTGTGAAAACTCATTTTCCACGCTCAAAAGCGTCTTCTCAGCGCATCGGCGCAGTATGCTGCACAGACGCAAGGCCCAGCTGATTCAGCTTGCTTTTGAAAAGGACCTCACTCACAAGTTTAAGTCCGAGTGGAAGGATACTTTGATGAGGACGTTCTGCTCGGAGAAACGCCGCCTCCCGCTGTACTGACAAGAGGGACTGGAGAGAGGACAGCGCTGCCTCCACTCAAAGTACCGGTAGGTTCAAAGTCTCTGTGTGTGTGTGTATATATGTGTGTGTGTGTGTGTCTCATGGCAATGCATATCCCTCTGTTGACTGCTTTAAAATGCAATGTTTGAGAGATGCTTCTGGTGTTACATCTAATATGTTGTATAGTCAAGTGTTTTATGGATATTCATAACATTGCTTCTATGTAATGTGGTGTAGGCTATAGGCTACCTGGTCATATTGCTTTTGGTTATGTTTAATGTGATGATTAGGTGTTGCGCAAATAGAGTATACGATTATTATAAATATACGTACTGTAGGCTAATAATAATTGTGCCCTGCCCTCCCATGCATTTCATATGCCCCCCTTAAGACTGAGGTCTGGCGACGGGTCTGAAGAGGACCCCTGACACGCACAACAAGATAACACAACAACCACATTTTCAATTGACAATCATTGATTTAAATGGATGTGGTCAATAGATTTGTATAGGCATATATACTCATTTAATTTAACTTGTAAGCCAAGGTTGGATTAGTAGGTCTATGTAACATGCACCTGGATAACCGCGTCATGAATCAGACCGGGCTCCAACGTCCTCATATACACATTATGACAAAATAAAGAGCTTAATCTTTCACGAAATAAAGACATAGAAGAAAACAGGTTCTAGAAACTCAATTTCTCCATGGCAATAGAATGTAAACATGTATGTTGCGCCAAACACAACCAAATATCGCCTACAACTCAATTCTCAGCGCAGCATATTGGACGACTCCACAGGCATTGATCATTCGCGACTTTAAGTAATTCCTGTTATCTCTAGAGCATCCCGTATATTTATAGCGCTGCATTTCGTCCCCCTCTGACCGTGGATAGGGTTGGGAGCATTCCTGAGTTCACTTATGGTCCCACTAAGGTAATCTTAGGAGATATTCATTTTGGCATACTGTAAATGCCTGTGCATAATGTACCTAATAAAGCATAATTATTTTAATTATCTTCAAAGGAATTCTGTAGAAGCAGCCTTTATTTTCAGACTCTGCAGGCCTGCTGGGAGGAAGTATATTACAATAAACAGGTAAGATTCATCCCACAAAAACAGTAACCACAGAAAAAAAGAGAGATTTAATCCCAAAACAAGAGTTTTATTTCAAGATAGTTTAGAGAAGATGGTCATAAGATCACTTGCAAATTGTGAGACATGAGCAGTTGTGAAATGTTGCGAGAAGCCCTTCTGAAAGCACATTATATGGTCTTTAGTGGCACGGTCTCACACCTTACCTCATCTTGCAGAAGAAGCTCATGGTCCACTATCTGCTGCTCCAGAGTCGAGGCCAGGTCTCGCCCCATGTCACCATGGAGCACATGAGCGACTGGCTGGTGTCTCAGGGCAAAAAATCCCTTAGGGAGAGGTGAGTACCACGTCAGCTCTCACCTTCACTGCCATTCTCTGTCACCAGCAGCACTCCAGGAGGTGTGGGTAAAATAAACAACAAAAATAGGAAGCCAGGAAAGTTGAAATGCTTTGTGTTTTATTTGAAGGGTGTGGAAGGAAACCCTGGAGGAGGGGAACGAACTCGCTCGGCTGGTAAGAGAATGAGAGTTAGAGACTTAGACTATCAGTCAGTGAGCTCTTTTCTAGCCTTTCAACAACTAGTTAGTACAGCAGAATATATCTGTTGTGAAATTACACTAATGGGACTTCCTGTTTCCCTACGGCAGACTTGGGAAGTAAACACCTGCCTAAAAATGATTGACATGGAGCACGAGGCTGTCTGCAAGCTCTGCCGCTCTATGCACCCCACCTCTCCAGCTGGCGCTGACATGTGAGTTCCATGTACTGCCCTGCATACAGCTTGCTCCATTCATCTACACATCTGGAGCTATGCAGAAAGAAACTAGGGCAGTGTTCTCTGTGTGAACATTGCACATCGTTTAGCTTTCTCTGCTGCTTTTTGTTGATTTCAGCGACCCTAAGGTCCACAGCATCGTGGAGAGAGCTGTGAGGAGCATTCTGGACAAGCTGTCCAATAAGCCCTGTAGCAACCTGCTATGCCCATCCCAGGTGGTGGTGGAGCTGGTGCCCAGGATCCTCCTGGCCCTGTGGCTTCAGCCAGAGGAAGGCCATTCAGGTTTTCAAGATGGCGTAGTAGTGCAGTCCTGTTTTTGTCGTGTGTCTGTAAATAGCCTGTAAATACCCTGTTTTTTTGTATTTTTCGTACATATTCCCCTATCAGACTTTTCATCCTTCTACAAAATATACTTTCCTGCAACCCGCCTCACTCAATGTGGAAGGGATTCTATTATTGACTTACCTTTATCTGGAGTCTTCAGTTGAAACTAGCTAGCCAGCTGACTGGCTACTTGCTATTAGCCACAGCTGGCGGTATTTCACCCAGAGCATTGGATTTTTTTTTCTTTTTTCTGCGGGATTGATTTGGTCACTGGACATTAATCACCGGATATTCGGCCAGTCTGCACAACGCGTTGTCGACCCAGAACATATCGTTTTTTCCGCCGGAATCACTGGACCTTTAACTCCGGATTCATCGCTACCAGCTAGCTGCAACGGAATGGACGCTGGGGTCTGGCTAATCATCCTGAGCTAGGCCCATCTCCCGGCTATCTACCTCTCTGTCAACCGGACGGGACCACCTAGTGTTGACACGGAGCCCCGCCGATCCTACACGACTGGTCTGCCGACGAAATCGTCTGATGTGGTTACGACGTTAACCACGAAGATTCCATCTGTTAGCCCCGGCCCGCTAGCACACGCTAGCCGTGGCCTCTCACTCGAACTATCCTATTGCTGTTCACCGGACCTTACGATAACTCAGCTATACAGCTGATGTCTGCTGGACTGTTCCTTTTTACGGTACTACATCCTGTTTATGTTTAGCCTCAGCCCAAACATGGTTAGCTTATTGTTGTTTCGGTTATTTCTAATTGTACTATTTTACTGTAGACCCCCCAGCCCAGCTAAACCTGGCTTAGATAGCTCCTTTGTCCCACCCCCTATACACGCGGAGACCGACTCAATTGATGCCTCCAGCGATGCTATCTCTTTCATTGTTACCCAACGCTTAGGTTTACCTCCACTTTACTCATATCCTTCCATATCCTTGTCTGTACATAATGCCCTGAATCTTTTCTATAACACCCGGAAATCTGCCCCCTTTATTCTATGTACCCAACGCACTAGAAGACCAGTTCTTAAAGCCTTTAGCCGTATCCTTATTCTAGTCCTCCTCTGTTCCTCTGGTGATGTAGAGGCTAACCCAGGCCCTGCAGCCCTCAGTATCACTCCTACTCCCCAGGCGCTATCATTTGCTGACTTCTGTAATCACAAAAGTCTTGGTTTCTTGCACATAAATATCAGAAGTCTACTTCCTAAGTTTGAGTTATTCACTGCGTTAGCACACTCCGCCAACCCTGATGTTCTAGCAGTGTCTGAATCCTGGCTCAGGAAGGCCACCAAAAATTCTGAAATTTCCATCCCCAACTATAACATTTTCCGTCTAGATAGAACTGCCAAAGGGGGTGGACTTAGCCTACAGAGCTCTATCATACTATCCAGGTCTGTGCCCAAACAGTTTGAGCTTCTACTTCTAAAAATCCACCTTTCCAGAAATAAGTCTCTCACTGTTGCCGCTTGCTACAGACCCCCCTCAGCCCCCAGCTGTGCCCTGGACACCATATGTGAATTGATTGCCCCCCATTTATCCTCAGAGTTCGTACTGCTTGGTGACCTAAATTGGGATATGCTTAATCCCCCAGCCATCCTACAATCCAAACTAGATGCCCTCAACCTCACGCAAATTATCAACGAACCTACCGGGTACAACCCTAAATCCGTAAACATGGGTACCCTCATAGATATCATCCTGACTAACATACCCTCTAAATACACCTCAGCTGTCTTCAACCAGGATCTCAGCGATCACTGCCTCATTGCCTGCGTCCGTAACGGGTCCGCGGTCAAACGACCACCCCTCATCACTGTCAAACGCTCCCTAAAACACTTTAGCGAGCAGGCCTTCCTAATTGACCTGGCCCAGGTTTCCTGGATGGATATAGATCTCATTCCGTCAGTAGAGGATGCCTGGTTGTTCCTTAAAAGTAATTTCCTCTCAATCTTAAATAAACATGCCCCATTAAAAAAATACAGAACTAAGAACCGATATAGCCCCTGGTTCTCCTCAGACTTGACTGCCCTTGACCAGCACAAAAACATCCTGTGGCGTACAGCATTAGCATCAAATAGCCCCCGCAATATGCAACTTTTCAGGGAAGTTAGGAACCAATATACACAAGCAGTCAGGAAAGCAAAGGCTAACTTTTTCAAACAGAAATTTGCATCCTGTAGCACTAACTCCAAAAAGTTTTGGGACACTGTAAAATCCATGGAGAATAAGAGCACTTCTCCCAGCTGCCCACTGCACTGAGGCTAGGAAACACTATCACCACCGATAAATCTACAATAATCGAGAATTTCAACAAGCATTTTGCTACAGCTGGCCATGCTTTCCCATCTGGCTACCACTACCCCGGCCACCAACTCTGCACCCTCTGCTGCAACTTGCCCATGCCCCCCGCTTCTCCTTCACACAAATTCAGACAGCTGATGTTTTGAAAGCGCTGCAAAATCTGGACCCCTACAAATCAGCTGGGCTAGACAATCTGGACCCTTTCTTTCTAAAACTAGCCACGAAATTGTCGCAACCCCTATTACTAGTCTGTTCAACCTCTCTTTCATAACGTCTGAGATCCCCAGAGATTGGAAAGCTGCCGCGGTCATCCCCCTCTTCAAAGGGGGTGACACTCTAGATCCAAACTGCTACAGACCTATATCCATCCTGCCGTGCCTTTCGAAAATATTTGAAAGCCAAGTTAACAAACAGATCACCGACCATTTCGAATACCACCGTACCTTCTCCGCTATGCAATCCGGTTTCGAGCTGGTCATGCGGTGCACTTCAGCCACGCTCAAGGTCCTAAACGATATTATAACGCGATTGATAATAGACAGTACTGTGCAGCCGTCTTCATCGACCTGGCCAAGGCTTTCGACTCTGTCAACCACCGCATTCTTATTGGCAGACTAAATAGCCTTGGTTTCTCAAATGACTGCCTCGCCTGGTTCACCAACTACTTCTCAGATAGAGTTCAGTGTGTCAAATCGGAGGGCCTGTTGTCTGGACCTATGGCAGTCTCTATGGGGGTGCCACAGGGTTCAATTCTTGGGCCGACACGTTTCTCCGTGTATATCAATGATGTCGCTCTTGCTGCGGGTGACTCTCAGATCCACCTCTACGCAGACGACACCATTTTGTATACATCTGGCCCTTCATTGGACACTGTGTTAACAAACCTCCAAACGAGCTTCAATGCCATACAACACTCCTTCAGTAGCCTCCAACTGCTCTTAAACACTAGTAAAACTAAATGCATGCTTTTCAATCGAACGCTGCTGGCACCCGCCCACCCGACTAGAATCACCACTCTCGTGGGTCTGACCTAGAGTATGTGGACAACTACAAATACCTAGGTGTCTGGTTAGACTGTAAACTCTCCTTCCAGACTCACATAAAGAATCTCCAATCCAAAGTTAAATCTAGAATCGGCTTCCTATTTCGCAACAAAGCCTCCTTCACTCATGCTGCCAAACATGCCCTAGTAAAACTGACTATCCTACCGATCCTTGACTTCGGCGATGTCATTTACAAAATAGCCTCCAACACTCTACTCAGCAAATTGGATGTAGTCTATCACAGTGCCATCCGTTTTGTCTCCAAAGCCCCATACACTACCCACCACTGTGACCTGTACGCTCTTGTTGGCTGGTCCTCACTACATGTTCGTCGTCAAACCCACTGGCTCCAGGCCAGTTATAAATCACTGCTAGGCAAATCCCTGGCTTATCTTAGCTCATTGGTCACCATAGCAGCACCCACCCGTAGTCTGCGCTCCAGCAGGTATATCTCACTGGTCATTCCCAAAGCCAACACCTCCTTTGGCCGCCATTCCTTCCAGTTCTCTGCTGCCAATGACTGGAACGAATTGCAAAAATCTCTGAAGCTGGAGACTCTTATCTCCCTCAATAACTTTAAGCATCAGTTGTCAGAGCACCTTACCGATCACTGCACCTGTACACAGCCCATCTGAAATTAGCCCACCCAACTACCTCATCCCTATATTGTTATTTATTTTGCTCTTTTGCACCCCAGTATCTCTATTTGCACATAATCTCTTGCACATCTAGCATTCCAGTGTTAATACTATTGTAATTATTTTGCACTATAGCCTATTTATTGCCTTACCTCCATAACTTGCTACATTTGCACACACTGTATATATATTTTCTGTTGTATTTTTGACTTTATGTTTTGTTTTACCCCATATGTAACTCTGTTGTTTTTATTGCACTGCTTTGCTTTATCTTGGCCAGGTCGCAGTTGTAAATGAGAACCTGTTCTCAACTGGCTTACCTGGTTAAATAAAGGTTAAATAAAAAAAAAAAAAAAAAAAATTCAGATCACCCCATCCTCCTAACTCTGTGAGGTCGATCCTCGGGAGAATCAGCCAGTCCTTCTCCCTGGATGACCTCACAACCCCTTTTTTTATGAGCTCTGTCTGTGCCTTTGTGGCGGACGAGGTGAAAAGCTACTTCCAGCCTACTGCAGACACCCTGCCAGTCCCCCCTGTCCTAGTGGTGGCCGTCTCCGTCACACTACCAGCTGACATCCAAGCAGGTGAGTAGCACTCATAGAGAGCACTCTGACAGATGCCTTTTGTCATGACATCCTGGTGCCTTGTAGTAGTAAAGCCAATCAGGATTTTAATTGTCACCCCAAACACAGATGCAGACCTGGCTTCTTCGCACCTGGAGGTTGTGGACATCACCCCTAACAAAGAGGCTCACCTGGCTTCTTCCCACCTGGAGCTTGTGGACATCACCCCTAACACAGAGTTAGACCCGGCTTCTTCCTATCAGAAGGTTGTGGAAACCACCCCTAACACAGAGGCAGACCGGGCTTCTTCCCACCTGGAGGTTGTGGACATCCCCCCTAACACAGAGGCAGACCCGGCTTCTTCCCACCTGGAGCTTATTGACATCCCCCCTAACACAGAGGCAGACCGGGCTTCTTCTCACCTGGAGGTTGTGGACATCCCCCTTTACACAGAGGCAGACCCGGCTTCTATCCACCTAGAGGTTGCGGACATCACCCCTAACACAGAGGCAGACCTGGCTTCTTCCCACCTGGAGGTTGTTTACAAAACCCGTAGCACAGAGGCAGACCCGGTATCTTACCACCTGGAGGTTGAGGACATCACTCCTAACACAGAGGCAGACCTGGCTTCTTTCCACCTGGAGGTTGCGGATATCACCCCTAACACAGAGGCAGACCTGGCTTCTTCCCACCTGGAGGTTGTTTACAAAACCCGTAGCACAGAGGCAGACCCGGTATCTTACCACCTGGAGGTTGAGGACATCACTCCTAACACAGAGGCAGACCTGGCTTCTTTCCACCTGGAGGTTGTGGATATCACCCCTAACACAGAGGCAGACCTGGCTTCTTCCCACCTGGAGGTTGTTTACAAAACCCGTAGCACAGAGGCAGACCCGGCTTATTCCCAGCTGGAGGTTGTGGAAGTCACCCCTAATAAAGAGGTAGAACCTGTCTCTTCCCACTTGGAAGTTGTGGACATCACTCCTTACACAGAGGCAGACCCGGCTTCTACCCAGCTGAAGGTTGTGGACATCACCCCTAACACAGAGGCAGACCCGGCTTGTTCTCAGCTGGAGGTTTTGGACCTCTCCCCTAACACAAATGCATACCCGGCTTCTTCACTCTTGGAGGTTGTGGACGTCACACTTGAAGAAAAGCCTCTCATGGTGGCCGTCTCCGCCACTCTGCCATCTGCCATCCAAGCAGGTGAGTAACACTTATAGAAAGCACTCTGACAGGTGCCATTTGTCATGATAACATGTAAAGTGTTGGTCCCATGTTTCATGAGCTGAAATAAAAGATCCCATTCAACTGGCCAGTGTTTAGAACCTACGGTTTGCATTTATTTACGTTCTGTCCCGCTTTTGTCCTTTTCCAGAGGATGTTGCTGTGGTCACCCGGACGTCACCCCACACGTCACCAAGGACGTGACCCTGGATGTTCCATGCAGGGCGAGGGAAAAGGGGCAGTCCGGCGTTTTTTTTTTGCAGGCTTTGGAGGGCAGTGTGCTGCTGCGCTTGCCACAAGGAAGAGGAGGAACAATATTAACTATTCATTAGACCAGAAACAGGATTGAACCATAGACCATTAAATTCTTTGCATTATAGTTGCCTTCAATTCTGATTTTCTTCTGTTTAATTCTTAATTAATTTCAGAACATTTCTCTAAACTTTGTGGAGTAGGTTGTATAAATAAGTGGGAAACATCCCAATCCCAATTTTAATGCTTTTAATAATTTACCTATGACATTTTTTTTTAGATGTATTATTTGACGAAAAGTGGAGGGCGCTCAACCAACGTTGAGTCGAGGTGCAACCAAAAACCTTAATCATAATCTAAAAGGAAAAGCGCAACTCTTTCTCACTATTAAAAATGCATTGTTTTATTCAAGCAAGGTTAAAAGATTAACGTTTAGGCCTAGTCTATGACGATATGCATGTTGTGTTTGCCCAGTTAAAGGGGGACCCAGACTCACCCTGGTTCTTGAGGGTTGCAGACAATGAATAATTATCATTTGAAATAAATGCCACTTTTCAAGTCTTGACTAAATATCTTTAATGAATATGAATTAAACATTTTATTTCATTTTTTTATTTAACCTTTATTTAACCAGGTAGGCCAGTTTAGAACAAGTTCTCATTTACAACTGCGACCTGGCCAAGAGAAAGCAAAGTAGTGCGATAAAAACAGCAGCAACACAGAGTTACACATGAGATAAACAAAACATACAGTCAATAACACAATAGAAAATCTATATACAGTGTGTGCAAATGTAATAAGTTATGGAGGTAAGGCAATAAATAGGCCATAGTGCAAAATAATTACAATTTAGTATTAACACTGGAGTGATAGTGTTATGTGGGCAGCTTGTCTCTCCCTTTTCTGTTTCCCTTCCTCCTTGTTTTGTCCCCTCTGTCTGTTGTATCTGTATGTGTGTTTGTCCCCTTTATGTGGGTGTGTCTGGAGTGGATCAGGGGGCGTGCTCAGGATCTGCCTCTCCTGTGCAGCTGCGGGTTGTTTCCAGTGATTCCTGCCTACGCAGCTGCATCCTATTCTCTCATCAACCTGCACTACTAATTCCGGGGCATGGCTCTCCACCGGCGCCAGATCGTTGTTCTTACCAGAGCGGTAACTTGGCTCACCAGTAAAGTTATTTTGTCTTTGTCTTCAGCCTGGCTCTCCACTCTCCTTAACCTGTCGTTTGTTTTGTCTTCAGTTCAGACATACCTCCCAACCTGCCTGCCTTTCCTGCCTGCCGGTCTGCCTGCCTGCCTGCCTGCCTGCCTCAGCCTCTCCTTCCTCCGGGCCGACTAGCCCACTCTGTTCCTTTACTTCAGTTGTTTTTGGACTAAGACAATTTGAACTTTTATTAAAGTATTTTTGTTTCTTCCACTCCCTTTGTCGTGTTTGTTTCTCTGAGTGCTGGGTTGAACCATAGCCTAACAGAACGATCTGGCCATGGACCCAACAGAGAAACAGCACGGGGCAACGAAGACAGCTTCCAACAAGCTATCCAGGCTCAAGGAACGTTGCTAGGACAGCATGACCAATTGATTCGGACTCTTTTGGAAGATAATCATCAACTGCTGAACCAGGTGACTCAGTTAACTACACAAGTCTCTAAATTGTCTGTTATCAGCTCTCCATCTCTCTCTGTCCCTCAGTTTGATGCACCCCAAGTTGTTTCCTCTGACATTATGCAGGCTTCGTTCCATCGGGAACCCCCCTGTCACGTCGCCTGAACCGTTCAATGGAGAATTGGACAAGTGCCGGGGATTTTTGCTTCAGTGTGACTTGATTTTTCGGCAGAGACCACTGTCGTTTTCTACTGATTCTTCTAAGGTACATTATGTTCTGGGGCTGTTAAGAGGGAGAGCTCTGGTTTGGGCTGAGTCTGTATGCTCAAATCAAACTTTGACTGGATTGACTTTCGCTGATTTTTCTGCTAAATTGAAGACTGTTTTTGACCATCCTGACCATGTGGGTAATTCCTCCAAGATACTTTTTAATTTGAGGCAGGGTTCTAACAGTGTGGCTGAGTACTCTATTGAGTTCTGGACTTTGGCAGCAGACTCCAAGTGGAACAATGTGGCACTTCAAGGAGCATTTCTAAACGGTTTGAATGAAGCTATTAAGGATGAACTGGCTGCTCGTGGCCGAGCCACATGATTTACATTCTCTCGTTTCCCTGTCCATTAAGCTAGACAACCGGTTGCGGGAGGCGTCGGGAGAGAGGCGGTCGGCCGCATCTAGGAGGACGAGTTCCCCAGCCTTCAACCACTCGAGTCTCGCATCCCCGGAGCCGGCAGCTTCTTGTTCCTGATTCCATCCCGAGCACAGAGGAGGAACCTATGCAAGAGGGTCGAGCTCGACTACCTCCAGCAGAGCGGCAACAGCGCCTCCAGGCGGGTGAGTGCCTGTACTGTGGAGACGCCACACACATTCTGGCTACATGCCCTAAGCGGCCCAAAGACAAGGCTCGCTCGTAACGGTGGGTCTACTTGCGAGCCCAGAGTTAGATCCTGAACCCATCATTCCCCGATTACAAGTACCTGTAACCTTACGTTTCCAGAGTCATTCCCTGCCACTCTCAGCTCTCATAGACTCAGGTGCAGAAGACAACTTTATTAGCCACCAGTTCGTTACACAAGCTCGTATCCCCATGGAGCCACTACCTACCCCCATTCGGGTCACAGCCCTTGATGGGCGCCTCCTGCGGAGATAACTCATCAAACCACCCCCGTTTCCCTAGTGATTTCTGGCAATCATTGTGAAAGCATTCAGCTAAGAGTTATGTCTGGCTCAGCTACCTCCCTTATCCTTGGCTTCCCCTGGTTGGCTCTTCACAACCCACAAATTGATTGGACACGTCACACCATTCTCAGTTGGAGCACTAACTGCCATTCAGAGTGCCTTAGGTCAGCGGTTCCCCCCACTAAGTGTAACCCAACTCATCCCTCAGCTCCTCTTGATCTGTCATCTGTCCCCAAAGAATACCATGACTTAGCGGAGGTTTTCAGTAAGGACAAGGCTCTGTCTCTACCACCACATAGGCCTTATGATTGCCCTATTGAACTGCTTCCTGGTGCTCCCTTGCCCTCTAGTCGCTTATACAATCTGTCCCGACCGGAAAGAGAGGCAATGGAGCAGTACATTGGTGATTCTCTGGTCTCGGGCATAATCCGTCCCTCGTCGTCTCCTTTGGGTGCAGGTTTCTTTTTCGTGGAAAAGAAGGACAAGTCGTTACGCCCCTGTATCGATTTCAGGGGGTTTAAACAACATAACTGTTAAAAACAAGTATCCCCTTCCACTCATCAACTCTGCTTTTGAACCTCTGCATGGCGCCACAGTTTTCTCCAAGCTCGACCTCAGGAACGCTTATCACCTTGTCCGGATCCGAAGGGAGATGAGTGGAAAACCGCTTTCAACACTCCACTGGGACATTTTGAGTATTTGGTCATGCCCTTTGGGCTCTCAAACGCCCCTGCTGTTTTCCAAGCCATGGTGAACGATGTTCTTAGGGATTTTTTGAACCGTTTTGTCTTTGTATACCTGGATGATATTCTTGTTTTTTCCAAGTCACCCGAGGGAGCATGAGTCACACGTCCGTCAAGTCCTTCAACGGCTCTTGGAGAACAAGCTGTACGTCAAAGCAGAGAAGTGTGAGTTCCACAAACAGTCTACATCGTTCCTTGGTTTCATCATTGAGAGCGGGCAGGTGAAGGCGGACCCCGAGAAGATCCGGGCAGTGACGGAATGGCCCATACCCACCACCCGTAAGCAACTTCAACGATTTTTGGGCTTTGCTAACTTCTACCGTAGGTTCATTAAGGGTTTTAGTAAAGTGGTGGCACCCCTTACTAGACTCACATCCCCTAAAGTCCCTTTTCTGTGGTCCCCTGAGGCGGAGCAGGCGGTAGGGGTTTTGAAGGAACTGTTTTCCACCTCCCCTGTGTTGATACACCCCAATACCTCTCTACAGTTTGTTGTGGAGGTGGACGCGTCGGACTCAGGTGTGGGAGCAGTCCTCTCCCAGCGCTCCCCCACTGACCAAAAGCTTCACCCCTGTGCTTTTTTCTCCAAGAAATTGTCACCCACAGAACGGAATTACGACGTTGGAAACCGAGAACTGCTGGCGGTCAAGCTAGCATTGGAAGAATGGCGGCACTGGCTGGATGGAGCTGAACTGCCGTTTGTGGTCTGGACAGACCACAAAAACTTGGCTTACATCCAAGCCACTAAGAGACTCAACTCACGCCAAGCCAGATGGGCCCTGTTTTTTAGTAGGTTTAACTTTATTCTTACATACAGACCCGGGGTCAAGAAATGTTAAACCAGATGCTTTGTCCCGCCAGTTTGCTGACCCTTCGGAGACCAGCGAGCCTGAGGCAGTCCTACCTTCCTCATGCGTCGTGGCGGCAGTACAGTGGGAGATCGAGTCTCTTGTTAAGACTGCACTTGCCACGGACCGGGACCGGGTGATGGACCTCCCAACCTACTCTTTGTTCCCGAGACGGTCCGGTCTCAGGTGTTGCAGTGGATTCACACCTCCCGTTTTGCTGGTCACCCTGGGATGAGACGACGTTGACGCTGCTTAGAGACATTTTTGGTGGCCTTCAATGGAAACTGACGTTCGGGCTTTTGTGGCAGCCTGTTCAACCTGTGCTCGGGGCAAAGCCTCCCATCAGTCCCCTTCGGGGCTGCTGCTACCCCCTCCCAGTTCCCAGCCGTCCCTGGTCCCACATAGCCATGGATTTTGTCACCGGCCTACCCAAGTCTGAAGGTAATGATACTATACTTACCATTGTGGACAGATTCTCTAAATCTGTTCACTATATAGCATTACCAAAATTACCGTCTGCCAGTGAGACAGCGGACCTCCTAGTCCAACATGTATTCCGTCCCCATGGAATACCTGTGGACATCGTATCTGATAGAGGCCCACAGTTTACTTCCCCGTGTTTGGAAGGTTTTCTGTTCTGCTTTGGGTGCTTCCGTTAGTCTATCCTCAGGGTTTCATCCCCCAGACCAACGGTCAAACAGAAAGAGCCAATCAAGACCTCAAGCAACCATTCGTTGTGTGGCTGCTCAACATCCATCATCCTGGGCCAAACATCTGCCTTGGATAGAGTACGCCCACAACTCCCTCACCACCTCTGCCACTGGTCTTTCACCCTTCGAGGTTACCATGGGTTATCAACCCCCTCTGTTTCCTGCTCAGGAGAAGGAATTGGCTGTTCCTTCGGTTCAGGAGAACCTCCGCCGCTGCCAGAGAGTGTGGCGCGACGCTCGGAAGCGTTGCTTCGGACCACCGACAGGAACAAGATGACAGCGGATAGGAGCAGGACTCCCGCACCTGTGTTTCATCCTGGTCAAGAGGTTTGGCTGTCGTCTAAGAACGTACCTCTTCGTACCAAATCACGCAAGCTGTCTCCTCGGTACCTGGGTCCGTTTGTGGTGGAGTCCATCATCAACCCCGCTGCGGTTCGTTTGAAGTTGCCTTCAGCCATGAAGATACACCCTACTTTCCACGTCTCCCAACTGAAACCTGTGTCCTCCAGCCTTTTGTGTCCGCCCGGCTGATCCACCTCCACCTGTTCGCCTCATTGACGACCATCCGGCCTACACCGTCAGTAGGCTCCTGGACTCTCGGAGGCGGGGTAGGGGTCTCCAATACCTAGTCGATTGGGAAGGTTATGGACCAGAGGAGAGGTCTTGGGTCCCTAAGCGTTTTGTGTTGGATCCTCAGCTGATCACGGACTTCCATCACGGCAACCCTGACAGGCCTGGTGGGTCGCCAGGTGGCGACCATTGAGGGGGTACTGTTATGTGGGCAGCTTGTCTCTCCCTTTTCTGTTTCCCTTCCTCCTTGTTTTGTCCCCTCTGTCTGTTGTATCTGTATGTGTGTTTGTCCCCTTTATGTGGGTGTGTCTGGAGTGGATCAGGGGCGTGCTCAGGATCTGCCTCTCCTGTGCAGCTGCGGGTTGTTTCCAGTGATTCCTGCCTACGCAGCTGCATCCTATTCTCTCATCAACCTGCACTACTAATTCCCGGGCATGGCTCTCCACCGGCGCCAGATCGTTGTTCTTACCAGAGCGGTAACTTGGCTCACCAGTAAAGTTATTTTGTCTTTGTCTTCAGCCTGGCTCTCCACTCTCCTTAACCTGTCGTTTGTTTTGTCTTCAGTTCAGACATACCTCCCAACCTGCCTGCCTTTCCTGCCTGCCGGTCTGCCTGCCTGCCTGCCTGCCTGCCTCAGCCTCTCCTTCCTCCGGAGCCGACTAGCCCACTCTGTTCCTTTACTTCAGTTGTTTTTGGACTAAGACAATTTGAACTTTTATTAAAGTATTTTTGTTTCTTCCACTCCCTTTGTCGTGTTTGTTTCTCTGAGTGCTGGGTTGAACCATAGCCTAACAGATAGATGTGCAGTAGATGATGTACAAATAGAGATACTGCGGTGCAAATGAGCAAAATAAATAACAATATGGGGATGAGGTAGTTGGGTGGGCTAATTACAGATGGGCTGTGTACAGGTGCAGTGATCGGTAAGCTGCTCTGACAACTGATGCTTAAAGTTAGTGAGGGAGATAAGAGACTCCAGCTTCAGAGATTTTTGCAGTTCTTTCCAGTCATTAGCAGCAGAGAACTGGAAGGAATGGTGGCCAAAGGAGGGGTGATATACCTGCTGGAGCGCATACCATGGGTGGGTGTTGCTATGGTGACCAATGACTTCAGATAAGGCTGGGATTGATGACCTGGAGCCAGTGGGATTGGCGACGAATATGTAGTGAGGGCCAACCAACGAGCGTACAGGTCACAATGGTGGGTAGTATATGGGGCTTTGGTGACAAAACGGATGGCACTGTGATAGACTACATCCAATTTGCTGAGTAGAGTGTTGGAGGCTATTTTGTAAATGACATCGCCGAAGTCAAGGATCGGTAGGATAGTCAGTTTTACGAGGGCATGTTTGGCAGCATGAGTGAAGGAGGCTTAGTTGTGAAATAAGAAGTCGATTCTAGATTTAACATTGGATTGGAGATGCTTAATGTGAGTCTGGAAGGAGAATTTACGGTCTAACCAGACACCTAGGTATTTGTAGTTGTCCACATATTCTAAGTCAGACCCGCCGAGAGTAGTGATTCTAGTTGGGCGGGCTGGTGCATGCAGCGTTCGATTGAAGAGCATGCATTTCGTTTTAATAGCGTTTAAGAGCAGTTGGAGGCTACGGAAGGAGTGTTGTATGGCATTGAAGCTCGTTTGTTAAGGTGCACCCATGACCAGCTCAGTGTCCAATGAAGGGCCAGATGTATACAAAATGGTGTCGTCTGCGTAGAGGTGGATCTGAGAGTCACCATTAGCAAGAGCGACATCATTGATAAACACAGAGGACAGAGTCGGCCGAGAATTGATCCCTGTGGCACCCCCATAGAGACTGCCAGAGGTCCAGACAACAGGCCCTCCGATTTGACTCATTGAACTCTATCTGAGAAGTAGTTGTTTGAGAAACCAAGGCTATTTAGTCTGCCAATAAGAATGCGGTGATTGACAGAGTCGAAAGCCTTGGCCAGGTCGATAAAAGACAGTACTGTCTTTTATCGATCGCGGTTATAATATCGTTTACGACATTGAACGTGGCTGAGGTGCACCCATGACCAGCTCGGAAACCAGATTGCATAGCGGAGAAGGTACGGTGCGATTCGAAATGGTCGGTGATCTGTTTGTTAACTTGGCTTTCAAATACTTTGAAAGACAGGGCAGGATGGATATAGGTCTGTAACAGTTTGGATCTAGAGTGTCACCCCTTTGAAGAAGGGGGATGACTGCGGCAGCTTTCCAATCTCTGGGGATCTCAGATGATACGAAAGAGAGGTTGAACAGGCTAGTAACAGGGGTTGCTACAATTTCGGCGGCTAATTTTAGAAAGAAAGGGTCCAGATTGTCTAGCCCTGTCACGTTGCTGTGGATTGGTGTGGTGTAGAATCAGGCGCAGGAAGCAGAGGATAAGTCCAACAAGACTTTACTAGAGCACACAAAAATAATCCAAACAGCCCGGAGGCAAAAGGACGCACACAGGCGTAAATAAGCGAGCGCACACACAGGTGCGAAAATACTCTCCTAAACACAAGGAGGAAGCTATGAAAATAGCGTACCGACACGGGTAGCGCAACAACACGACACGAACAATTACACACAAGACTAAACTAACAACAAGGAAACTAAATAGGGTGCTAAATGAGACATAACACAAAACAGGTGTGACTAACAGACAAAACCAATCAAACAAGAAACATAGAGCGGTGGCAGCTAGTACTCCGGAGACGACGACCGCGAAACCTGCCCGAACAAGGAGGAGGAGCCGCCCCGGCGAAACCGTGACAGTACCCCCCCTTGGCGCGCGGCTCCAGCCGCGCGCCGCCTCCGGCCTCGGGGACGACCAGGAGGACGCGGAGCAGGGCGCGTAGGATGACCACGATGGAATTCGGTCATCAGGGACGGATCCAGAATGTCCCTCCTCGGCACCCAGCACCGCTCCTCCCGGACCGTACCCCTCCCACTCCACGATATATTTGGAGACCCCCCATCCGGCGTCTCGAATCCAGGATGGTCCGAACAGTGTGCGCCGGGCCCCTCGATGTCCAACGGGGCGGAGGAGTCTCCTCAATCTCAAAGTCCTGGAGTGGACCAGCTACCACCCGGCCTGAGGAGAGACACATGGAACGAGGGGGTTAATATTCTTGTAATCAATAGGTAGTTCTAACCTGTAACACACCTCGTTCAATCTCCTCAGGACTTTAAAAGGCCCCACAAACCGCCCGACCCAGCTTCCGGCAGGGCAGGCGGAGGGGCAGGTTTCTGGTTGAGAGCCAGACTCGATCTCCAGGTGCGTACACTGGCCCCTCACTGCGGTGTAGGTCGGCGCTCGTCTTCTGTCGACGTATGGCACGCTGCAGATGGACGTGTGCAGCGTTCCACGTCTCCTCCGAGCGCCGCACCCACTCATCCACAGCGGGGCCTCGATCTGGCTCTCATGCCACGGTGCCAGATCCGGCTGGTACCCTAACACACACTGGAAAGGGGTTAGTCTCGTGGAGGAGTGGCGGAGAGGGTTCTGTGCCATCTCGGCCCAGGGCACATATCTCGCCCACTCCTCCGGCCGGCCCTGACAATATGACCTCAGAAACCTACCCACATCCTGGTTGACTCGTTCGACCTGCCCATTACTCTCCGGGTGGTAACCCGAGGTAAGGCTCACCGAGACCCCCAAACGTTCCATAAATGCTCTCCAGACTCTGGAGGTAAACTGGGGGCCTCGATCGGACACTATATCCTCGGGCACCCCGTAATGCCGGAAGACGTGAGTAAATAGAGCCTCAGCGGTCTGTAGGGCAGTAGGAAGACCCGGCATGGGAAGGAGACGACAGGCCTTCGAGAACCGATCCACAACGACCAGGATGGTGGTATTCCCCTGTGAGGAGGGAAGATCGGTAACAAAATCCACCGAGAGGTGAGACCAGGGTCGTTGTGGAACGGGCAGGGGCTGTAATTTACCCCTGGGCAAGTGTCTGGGCGCCTTACACTGGGCACACACTGAGCAGGAGGAGACATAAACCCTCACATCCCTGGCTAACGTTGGCCACCAGTACTTCGTACTAAGGCAGTGCACTGTCCGGCCAATACCTGGATGTCCAGAGGAGGGGGGACGTGTGAGCCCAATAAATCAGCCGATCCCGGACCTCGAGCGGGACGTACGCCCGACCCACCGGACACTGTGGAGGACTAGGGTCGGTGCGTAACGCCCCGCTTCGATCTCGCATCGACCTCCCACACCACCGGTGCCACCAGACAAGACTCCGGTAGTATGGGAATGGACTCCACGCACCTCTCCTCCGTGTCATACCGACGGGACAGAGCATCTGCCCTCCCGTTCTGGGACCCAGGGATGTAAGTGATCTTGAACACAAACCGGGCGAGAAACATAGTCCATCGAGCCTGGCGAGGATTCAGTCTCCCTAGCTGCCCGAATGTATTCCAGGTTACGATGGTCGGTCAGAATGAGGAAAAGGTGCTGAGCCCCTCAAGCCAATGCCTCCACACCTTTAGGGGCCTGTACTACGGCTAACAGCTCCCTGTCCCCTACGTCATAATTCCGCTCCGCCGGACTGGAGCTTCTTAGAATAAAAAAGCACAGGGGCGGAGCTTAGGTGGTGTACCGGATCGTTGAGAAAGAACTGCCCCGATACCGGCCTCAGACGCGTCCACCTCAACTTGGAAGGGTAAAGTGGGATCCGGGTGCGCCAACACCGGGCGAGGTAAACAGGTCCTTCAGTCTCCCAAAGGCCCTGTCCGCCTCAGCCGACCACTGCAAGTGCACCGGACCCCCCTTCAGAAGAGAGCGTTATGGGAGCTGCCACCTGTCCAAAACCCCGGATAAACCTCCGGTAGTAATTGCAAAACCCAAGAACCGCTGCACCTCTTTAACCGTAGTTGGGGTTTGCCAATTACGCTACGGCTGCCACTCGGTCCACCTCCATTCTCACCCCTGACGCAGACAACTGGTAACCCAAAAAGGAAACTGACTCCTGAAAGAACAGACATTTCTCAGCTTTGACATACAGGTCATGCTCCAACAGTCTCCTCAATACCCTGCGCACCAGGGCTACATGCTCGGCCCGAGTAGAACTGTACACAAGAATATCATCTATGTACACCACTACTCCCTGCGCCTGCATGTCCCGGAAAATTTAATCTACAATGATTGGAAGACTGATGGAGCATTCATTAACCCATATGGCATGACGAGATACTCGTAATGGCCGGAGGTAGTACTAAATGCTGTCTTCCACTCATCGCCCTCCCTAATGCGCACCAAGTTATATGCGCTCCTGAGGTCCAATTTTGTGAAGAACCGTGCCCCGTGTAATGACTCCGTCATGGTCCCAATCAGCGGGAGTGGATAACTATATTTCACAGTTACCTGATTGAGACCGCGGTAATCAATACACGGACGCAAACCTCCATCCTTTTTCTTCACAAAAAGAAGCTCGAGGACGCGGGAGAAGTGGAGGACCGTATGTATCCCTGTCTCAGAGACTCGGCAATGTAAGTTTCCATTGCCCTTTTCTCCTCCTGTGACAAAGGATACACATGGCTCCGCGGAAGCGCGGCTCCTGTCTGGAGGTCTATCGCACAATCCCCCTGTCTATGAGGTGGCAACCGTGCCGCTCTGGTCTTACTAAACACGAGCGCCAAATCCTCATACTCAGGAGGAATGTGCAGTGCTGGCATCTGGTTCGGACTCTCCACCGAGGTCGCCCCTACGGAAACACCCAGACATAACCCCTCACACTGAGCAGACCACCCCTTAGAGCCTTCTCTCGCCACGAAATATTAGGATCATGGGTAATCAACCAGGAAGCCCCAGTACCACCGGATACGCAGGAGAGTCGATCAGATAGAGTTGAATCGTCTCCTCATGACCCCCTGCGTCATCATCCTAAGTGGCGCTGTGACCTCCCCAATCAACCCAGATCCTAACGGGACGACTATCTAAGGCATGTACAGGAAAGGGCTTTTCGACTGGAAGGAGGGGAATCCCCTAACTTAACACAGAATTTCCGATCTACAAAATTCCCAGCTGCGCCTGAATCGACTAGCGCCTTATGCTGGGAACGAGGTGCAACCTGTGGGAAACAAACAGGTAATGTAATGTGTACGACAGAAAGCTCTGGGTAAGTAGGGCGCCTACTCACCTGGGAGGACTCCCACTGTATGACCTGCCATCTCCCTCACCAGGGGACCCTCCCCAGCACCTAGCCGCGGTGTGCCCTCCGCGGCCACACTTGGTGCAGGGAGACTGCCCCCTCGGGCTCCTACCTCTTCTCCCTCTAGCGCCAGCACCTCCAAGCTCCATCGGACTCTGCTCGGAGGCGCTGGAGGGTGGAATGGAGGCCCCCACCTGGGACGTCCGCGGGTCGCAAGCAGGGTGTCCAGTCGAATGGCCATGTCCACCAGCTGGTCAAATGTTAGTGTAGTGTCCCTGCATGCTAACTCCCTGCGGACGTCCTCCCGAAGGCTACATCTAAAGTGGTCTATGAGGGCCCTCTCATTCCACCCAGCATCAGCCGCTAGAGCCCGGAACTCCAGCGCAAACTCTTGAGCGCTCCTCATCCCCTGTCGGAGGTGGAATAGACGCTCCCCCGCCGCCCTCCCCTCTGGTGGATGGTCGAAGACTGCACGGAAGCGGCGGGAGAACTCCGCATAGGTGACTGTGGCGGCGTCTATTCCCCTCCATTCGGCGTTGGCCCACTCCAACGCCTTGCCGGTGAGACAGGAGATGAGGGCGGAAACGCTCTCGTATCCCGAGGGCGCCGGGTGTATGGTGGCAAGGTAGAGCTCCACTTGTAAGAGGAACCCCTGACACCCGGCAGCGGTGCCGTCGTACGCCCTCGGGAGGCGAGAGCCGAATCCCACTGGGTTCCGGTCGATGGACGGGCTGGCTGTCCGGTGGTGATGGTGCGATAGGTGGGGCTGTGGGAACCCCGCTGGTTTCCCATCGACGAAGGGTGTCCATGACGCCCTCCAAGGCGTGCCCGATCTGGTTGATTCGGTGCTCTTGACCAAGGAGACGCTCCTCCATGATGTCGGCCCGGGTGCTCCTGCTGATTCCATGTGAGGTGTGTAATTCTGTCACGTTGCTGTGGATTGGTGTGGTGTAGAATCAGGCGCAGGAAGCAGAGGATAAGTCCAACAAGACTTTACTAGAGCACACAAAAATAATCCAAACAGCCCAGAGGCAAAAGGACGCACACAGGCGTAAATAAGCGAGCGCACACACAGGTGCGAAAATACTCTCCTAAACACAAGGAGGAAGCTATGAAAATAGCGTACCGACACGGGTAGCGCAACAACACGACACGAACAATTACACACAAGACTAAACTAACAACAAGGAAACTAAATAGGGTGCTAAATGAGACATAACACAAAACAGGTGTGACTAACAGACAAAACCAATCAAACAAGAAACATAGAGCGGTGGCAGCTAGTACTCCGGAGACGACGACCGGCGAAACCTGCCCGAACAAGGAGGAGGAGCCGCCCCGGCCGAAACCGTGACAAGCCCAGCTGATTTGTAGGGGTCCATATTTTGGGGGGGGTTCATGAGCAAGTTGCAGAGCTGGTGGCCGGGGTAGGGATAGCCAGGTGGACAGCATGGCCAGCCGTAGCAAAATTCTTATTGAATTTCTCGATTATCGTAGATTTATCGGTGGTGACAGTGTTTCCTAGCCTCAGTGCAGTGGGTAGCTGGGAGGAGGTGCTCTTATTCTCCATGGACTTTACAGTGTCCCAAATTTTTTTGGAGTTAGTGCTACAGGATGCAAATTTCTGTTTGAAAAAGCTAGCCTTTGCTTTCCTAACTGATTGTGTATATTTGTTCCTGACTTCCCTGAAAAGTTGCATATCGCGGGTGCTGTTCGATGCTAATGCAGTACGCCACAGGATGTTTTTGTGCCTGTCAAGGGCAGTCAAGTCTGGGATGAACCAGGGGCTATATCTGTTCTTAGTTCAGAATTGTTTGAATGGGGCATGCTTATTTAAGATGGAGAGGAAAGCATTTTTAAAGAACAACCAGGCATCCTCTACTGATGGAATGAGGTCAACTACAATTGACTTGAGGATCAGAGCAGGAAGGCTGACTGGCTAGCCCTGAAGGCCCTCTGCCTCTACCTCTGTGTGGTTCATCTCAGCCAATAGGTTGTATGGGTTGTCTGTCTCTCACTGGGTGTGAATCACTATCACTATAACCTCTCGCTCCGCCTGCCCGTTGGCCTGATCACAGGAGCAGGGGTGATGGCATCCAGGGTAACCTCTTCCTCTCCTGTATCTAACGCATCTTTCTGGCTGTGAGTTCGACTGAGGTCACTCGTTCTCTCTTTCAGGGTGTTGGATAGTTTCTCCTCCTCTGTGTCTTGTGTATTTTCTAAATTGTAGAATAATAGTGAAGACATCAAAACTATTTAATAACACATATGGCATCATGTAGTAACCAAAAACGTGTTACACATATCAAAATATGTTTGAGATGTGAGAATCTTCAAAGTAGCCACCCTTTGCCTTGATCACAGCTTTGTACATACAGAATAATACGAAATGTTCTGAGACCAGGTTGCGCTTTCACCTCCCTCGGTAAGAGGGGAATAAGGCAACCTCAGAGTTACATTCAAGGATACTTTATTGACACACACGGATGAAATGGACATGGAAAGGTAGTGGAATGATAGTGGTCCTGTAATGGACAGATAACAGGGCTAATGAATATGCACAATAACTGATAGCACAAGTAGAGCAACAACACTATTAACAAAGGAAGGGCTCTATTAATGGCATAATGCTACCTGCAGAGTATTACACAACACAGTAAACACAGAGAGGCAACTTACAATAGGCAATGGTAGTAAATATAAAGAACAACAAGCAAGAATGATATACATGTTACAAACTCACTTTGTGCACGTACACTATCCCACGGTATCTCTGTGCATTCAAATTGTCATCGATAAAATGCAATTGGGTTCATTGTCCGTAGCTTATGCCTGCCCATACCATAACCCCACTGCCACCATGGGGCATTCAAAACGTTGACGTCAGCAAACAGCTCGCCCATACGCTGCTTTACAAGTGGTCTGAAGTCGTGAGGCCAGTTAGAAGTACTGCCAAATTCTCTAAAGCCGCCTTGGATTATGGTTGAGAAATTAACATAAACTTATCTGGCAACAGCTCTGGTGGACATTCCGGCAGTCAGTAAGCCAATTGCACGCTGCCTCATAACTTGAAACATTTGTGGCATTGTGTTGTGTGACAAAACTGCACATTTTAGAGTGGCCTTTTATTGTCCTCAGCACAAGGTGCACCTGTCTAATTATCATGCTGTTTAATCAGTTTCTTGATATGCCACATTTGTCATGTGGATGAATTATCTTGGCAAAGGAGAAATGCTCGCTTACAGGGATGTAAACAAATTTGTGCACACAATTTGAGAGAAATAAGCTTTTTGTGCGAACGAAATATTTCACGCTTTTATTTCAGCTCATGAAACATGGGACCAACACTTTACATATTGCGTTAATATTTTTGTTCAGTGTAGTTATTAGGTTGGGAGAATGGGATCCTATCTGGGCTAGCTAAAGCCAACTTCATGGTTAGTAGTATGACAGAGAAAAAATAACAAGACAAATTTAAACATCACAAATCTGAGGGGGCAGGTGACCCTGTGCCCCCTTTGGGCATGACGTCTCTGCTATCAACCACATCATTCTGTCTCCGTGAATATTCAAAACAGACACATTCATTCAGGTCTGGTACTGTTCCTACCATATAGATCAGGGATGGACAATTCCTGTCCTTGGGGGCCGGAGTGGTGTCACACTTTTTCCGCACACTCTAGGAGCTCAGATGCAATAATTCAATAACCTAATAACCAAAGTTTCGACAGACAAGCTGTCTTCATCAGGGTTATTAAGTTATTAAATTATTGCATCTGAGCTCCTAGAGTGTGCGGCTCTCCTTTTCTTTTTCAAGTGTTCTACTCCGATAGCCAGCACCTCGCCTAAATAGGTGTGTGTTTCTTTCGCCTCCATATTAATCTGGTACTGGTCCTACCATATAGATCAGGGATGGACAATTCCAGTCCTTGGGGGTCGGAGTTGTGTCACACTTTTTCCCCATCCCTAGCAAACACAGCTGATTAAACTTATTGCATTCTAAACTGAAGCCCATGAGTACTTGATTATTAGAGTCAAATGTGTTAGCTGGGGCTGGGGAACAAGTGTAACACTAATCAGGTCCCGAGGACTGGAGTTGTCCATCCCTGATATAGATGCTCTGTTTGCACACATCGAGGGATGTGGTGACAGTGGAGACAAGGGAACACACATAAACAGCTTTGTCCTTTTAGAAGGTCGTCATAATCCTTACATAAATATGATGTGTATGCAAGAAATGCAGAGCCACTTCCAAAAACATATTGACAGAGTCTAGTATCTAGTAATCTAATCAATTAGTTTTCAACCCCTTTGTTATGGCTAGCCTAAATAATCTCAGGAGTAAAAATGTGCTTAACAAGTCACATAATCAGTTAGATGGACTCACTATGTGTGCAATAATAGTGATTTTCAAACGACTACATAATCTCTGTACCCCACACATACAATTATCTATAAGGTCCCTCAGTCCAGCAGTGAATTTGAAACATAGATTCAACCACAAAGACCAGGGAGGTTTTCCAATGCCTCGCAAAGTAGGGCACCTTTTGGTAGATGGGTACAATTAAAGCAGACATTGAATATTCCTTTGAGCATGGTGAAGGTATTAATTACGCTTTGGATGGTGTATTAATACACCCAGTCACTACAAAAATACAGGCGTCCTTCCTAACTCAGCTGCCGGAGAGGAAGGAAAACTATCAGGGATTTCACCATGAGGCCAATGGTGGCTTTAAAACAGTTAGAAAGTTTAATGGCTTTGATATGAGAAAACTGAGGATGAATCATCAACATTGTAGTTACTCCACAATACTAACCTAATTGACAGAGTATGCACTCACTAACTGTAAGTCGCTCTGGATAAGAGCGTCTGCTAAATGACTAAAATGTAAATGTAAAAGAAGGAAACCTGTACATGCATTGTGTTTGCAATAAGGCACTAAAGTAAAACTGCAAATAATGTGGCAAAGAAATGAACTTTATGTCCTGAATACAAAGTGTAATGTTTGGGGCAAATCCAACACAACACATCACTGAGTACCACTCTTCATATTTCCAAGCATGGTGGTGGCTGCATCATGTTATGGGTATGCATGTCATTGGCAAGGACTAGACTTTTTTAGGATAAAAAGAAACGGAATAGAGCTAAGTACAGTCAGAATCCTAGAGGAAAACCTGGTTCAGTCTGCTTTCCAACAGACACTGGGAGACAAATTCCCTCTTCAGCAGGACAATAACCTAAAACACAAGGCCAAATATTCACTGGAGTTGCTTACCAAGATGACATTGAATGTTCCTGAGTGGCTTAGTTACAGTTTTGACTTAATTCGGCTTGAAAACTTATGGCAAAAAAAAAAATGGCTGTCTATATAATGTATATTGCATATATTTTACAATCCAGTTGTGCAAAGCTCTTGGGAGACTTATCCAGAAAGACACAGCTTTAATCGACTCAGGGGTGTGAATACTTATGTAAATGAGATATTTCTGTATTTCATTTCCAATACATTTGCAAAAATTTCAAAAACGTGTTTTCACTTTGTCATTATGGGGTATTGTATGTAGCTGCGTGAGAGAAAATATTATAATTGAATCCATTTTGAATTCAGGCTGTAAGAAAACAACATGTGGAATAAGTTAAGGGGTATGAATACTTTCTGAATGCACTGTATATCTGCAAGAACATGATAAATATGTGAATGTTTGTAAGGGGGGCATATAAACATTGCCTTATTTATATTTTTACAGACAATATTAAGTGAATTCTGTCTGAAATAGTCATGCTATAATGGGCATAGTTTCTCAGACCAAATTTCCATTCTGGCTGAAACAAAGCAATCTGATCATGCTCCAGTCAAATACAGCTATAGGGAATGCCTATACATTGTCCAATCTCCTTCCACACATTGATTTCATTCTTCGTATCTTTATTCAGAAACAAACAAACTTGAAATTAAGTGCTGTTTCAGTGTCTTGTTGCAGGTTGTGCAATGTTCAAAAGTGTGTGTGATATTAGCAATAACTTGTGTGTGTGGTGTCAAGTGTGGATGGTCCTATGTATGCAAATAGCCGAGATTGGATATTTCAGCACCATGGACAGCAGCTACATTGGGATAGCGAGATCTGTAATTCAGCAACACATGACACTGGATAGCGGCTGTCTCAGGTGAACTTGGCATTGGGAAAATCCCATCTAATAGGAAACGAGGCATAGGAGGCAAAAAGACTGAAGGAGAAGACTCCCACAGGAACTCTATGCTTAACTGTTCTGCCACATTCATTTCAAATGTTAAATTTTTCGATTTGTAAATAAAAGGGAACACATCTGCAAATAATGTAAACTGACTTTTCTAACTACACTGTACAGCTTTAGTGTGTCTGTGTGTCATAGGTACAACTGCAAGCAATTCGCTTTTCAAATCCTTCTCAAATGTCTGTTTAATGTGAGAAACGAAATTAAAAAACAACCGTTAGACTAATACAATGCGTACTGTCACAAATTATTACTATTCCCAACAAGACAACGAAGTGATGGTCTTTACCCACCATGGCGACTTATAAAGGCTACTTCCCCCCCACCAAAAGTTCCCACGCAGAGCGATGTTGTTTACTACATCATTATGCATATGTAGCGTGGTTCGTTCTGCGTTGTGTACTTTTAATTAGGACACTGCCACAACTGGAATTCTGATGGTTGGATAATTTTTATTCGACCTAAACACGAAGAGACAAAAAAAAGATGTTAGCCCTTGGTGCAGCCACAGCTCTCGGGCACCTTGCTAGTTGAAGGTCAGGCAAAGAGAACAGGTGCTGCATGCACACATTCAGTGCCTAACAACACACTATACAATACAAGTAAAATGATATACAACATAATTCTGACAAATTAAAAGACATACCTGTACACGAAGAGACAACACACAATAGGTTAGCCCTTGGTGCAGCCACAGCTCTCGGGCACCTGCGTGAGCACATAGAAACTCACTCAAACACTGACCCAAATACTCCCGAGTTACAATAGGTACCCAAATTAGCGAGCTTGGTGAAAGTTGTTAACATAAATCTTTATATTGTCCACATTGTAACAAAACCTATAGTTGCGTAACAGCACTTTGTGTAACTTTACCACAGTTTTATATTGACAAATTACGGCGCCAAGGACAACATACCTTGCTAGTTGAAGGTCAGGCAAAAGAGAACAATAAGAGGGTACATAAATACAGATAACCCGCGATGGACCAAACCAAAATATACAAAACTTTTACAATTAGGTGTATTTACAATATAGATATATAAAAATGTTTGTACACCAAAAAATAACATTAGCTATGCAGCTGTAATTAAATAAAAACCACATTGAATTATTATTATTATTATTATTATTATTATTATTAACTTATTAACATCCCCTCTTGACCTGGCCTACTTGAACTGTCCTTGTGTGCAACTTGGTGCATAATCTAGGGGAACAACATCACACTACTACATTCACCCCTACTGTTTTACACTAGATTATAAACACAAAACAAAACACATTACCTCGAAGGTAACAAAGCAAAGAAAGAAAAAAAACATTTCACACCCACAGGGCGACAGAGTAACCCAGTGTAGTCCCTTAATTCTAGACCCACAAATGGTCGATCAGCTGGAAAGCTATCCCGTGAAGGATTAGGAAAAATAAGAGGTAGCTAATCCCTTATTCAACCCTATACAAAAAATGCCAAATACATTTTATGCTGATGAACTACACACAAAGTTACATGAATTGTCAAAAATATTAGACAAACCCACAAATCACTCTAAGACCCACTTAGATTACCACATACACACAACAAAGAAAAGGTAGGCAAAATCCTACCGTCACTGAGAAACCAATAATTGTTTCATTTCCTGTGTAGACATAGTTTGGATTAGCCTATTCACTGGCTTAATAAATCTACCTAGTCTAGTCCGAACACCCTCACCCAAAAACCTAGCAGGAATGTCACGGACAGCACCAACCGTGCTCAAAGGTCTAACCTCAGGTTGGGGAGTACTACAGATCGGCATATCCGGAGCCAGCACACTTTCAATTTCCGACTCAACACTAGTAGTGTCAGACGACTGATCAGAATCCTGGTAGATTGTCACAGACCAGACTGACAAAGCATCTTCAACCAAGTTAACAACATCAGGCACAGCACCATCCCAGCTGAGTGGAGTTTCACTATCAGAATTCTTGTAGGCTTTGGGGATCTCAGCCCCGAAACCTGAAGGATCTGGAGAAGGTCTGTATGGAGGAGCGGGCCAAAATCCCTGCTGCAGTGTGTGCAAACCTGGTCAAGACCTACAGGAAACGTATGATCTCTGTAATTGCAAACAAAGGTTTCTGTACCAAATAATAAGTTATGCTTTTCTGATGTATCAAATACTTATGTCATGCAATAAAATGCAAATTAATTACTTAAAAATCATACAATGTGATTTTCTGGATTTTTTTTTTTACATTCCGTCTCTCACAGTTGAAGTGTACGTATGATAAAAATTACAGACCTCTACATGCTTTGTAAGTAGGAAAACCTGCAAAATCGGCAGTGTATCAAATACTTGTTCTCCCCACTGTATGTTCTGGATATCATTTTTATTTTACATTTTTAGTCATTTAGCAGACGCTCTTATCCAGAGCGACTTACAGTTAGTGAGTGCATACATCATTTTTATTTTTCATACTGGCCCCCCGTGGGAATCGAACCCACAACCCTGGCGTTGCAAACGCCATGCTCTACCAACTGAGCAACATCCCTGCCGGCCATTCCCTCCCCTACCCTGGACAACGCTGGGCCAATTGTGCGGCGCCCCATGGGTCTCCCGGTCGCGGCCGGCTACGACAGAGCCTGGATTCACTCAAAGGGTGCCAGCTTTGCAACCCATCTCTGCTCGCATGCATTGTCTCGGCTTTGTAAGAATATATTTGAGTGGATTGTTGTCGGTCCACACAGTAAACTTATGCCCTCGCAGCCAATGGCTGAATTTATCATGAATGGCCCATTTCATGGCTAGAAATTCCAGCCGGTGAGCAGGATACTTGGATTGTAAAAAAAAAAAATGATTGTGCATGATTAAGAGATTTACTAGCAAAAGCTATCGGCCTGGCTATGTCCTTCCCATCTTGCACTTGTGATAGTACAGCTCCCAAACCACTAGTAGATGCATCCACGGAAAGTAGAAATGGCTGAGAAAAATCTGGATGAACCAGCAGTGCCTGGTCAACTAGTGCTGATTTCAAAGCTTCAAAAGCGAGTTGACATTCGGCAGTCCAGTCTGCAGCAGTGAGCCTGCGAGGGGGACCAGGCCTCTTCCTACCCTTGCCTCTCCTAGGCTTCTTCTGACCTGTAGTTAGCTGAAACAATGGCCTAGCAACCATGGAACAATTCTCAATGTAGTGCTGATAGTATACTACCATACCAAGGAAAGAACCTATTTTGATAGGAGACGGTGTGACACCATCAGCTTCCATTATCTCACTCTCAGTCACATTCAAAATGGTTTGAACTTTAGCAGGGTCAGTGGCTACACCCTCCTGAGAAATGATGTGGCCCAAAAACTTTACAGACCTCCTCAGAAACGTGCACTTAGACGGAGACAGTTTAAGGTTGTGCTCCTGCAACCGCTGAAAAACCATCTCAAGTCTCTGCAGACTCTCTTCCTCCGTCTTAGCAAAAACCATCAGATCATCCAAGTAACAAAGGAGACTTAGAACGTTTTGGTCACCAAAGATGGTCAGCATCATTCTCATAAAAGTAGCCGGGCTGTTGCAGAGGCCCTGAGGTAACCGATTGTACTCATGCAGACCTAAAGGCGAGGAAAAGGCAGTGTATTTCTTGTCCTCTTCATGCAGTGGCACGTTGTAATACCCTGACGTCAAATCCATTGTGCTGAAGAAGGCATTACCTCCCAGCGCGGCCAGTACATCAGCCTGATGAGGCAGGGGATGAGCATCCTTTACTGTGCGGGCATTTAACCACCTGAAGTCAGTACATAGGCGCAAGTCCCCATTCTTTTTCCATACCAGCACCAATGGTGAGGCATACTCGCTGCTGGATTTTCTGACGATTTCCTTTTCCTCCATATCATCCAGTGTTTCCCTGAGTTTTTGGTAATGAGCTGGAGACAGCCTACGATAAGGTCATCGAAATGGGCGGTCATCAGTCAGCCGTATGCGAAGGCAGAACTCCTTTGCCTCGCCACAATCTAGGCTATGTCTAGAGAACACTGTGTCATACTTCCCAATTAAGTTGACAAGTTTATCTTTCCAGAACTGTGAAACTGGACACTCCTCAACAGACAGGCCTTGAAGTCCAAGATTCCTCAGTGTACTGTTGCCATTATCTACACTGCCACCAACTGAACTCTTAGCTGTCAGACTGCCATGTGATCTGTCACATTGAGCCTTTGCCACATTCTGATGTGATTCATTAAAATATTCCAATGCAATGCAAGGGTACACATCCGCCACTTTAGCATTTCGTCTCAGGGTAACTGGCGATGTTGTTGGATTCACAATCTTCACAGGGAGCCATCCATCCCCCCACAGAGGCGTAACTACTCTCCCCACTAGTATGTGTCGATTCACACAACGAGACGTGCTGGGCTCGACAACAACAGTACTGCCCACAGAGAGTTTTGTCTTTGGGGGTAGGCGGCCCCACACCAGATGCTCACTCATGGGTTGGAGCGTTACTGCTCTCTTCAACTTAATGGTGCCCACTTTATCTGGGATGGAGTCTCCTCTCCATTTCTCCAGATTTGACATCACACTGGCTAGAGGAACCCGGTGTACCCGCCACCCGCCAGTAGCTGTCATTTGATTTGAACTGTCTAATCAGAGACTTCAACACCTTAGTGCCCACAATGAGTTCATCAACCTGCCCATCAACAATAAGCACTGGGACTACATAACAGAAGCCATAAAGTTGAATTTTTAAGTCACACATGCCCACTGGCCTAGTTTGTTCCCACCACAACCCACCAGGATGATGTCTGAAGGAGCTAGAAAGTTCCCCTCTACCACTCCTGCCTCCCTCAACCAAGGTACAATATCTGCGCGCAGAGTAGTAGCCATGGACCCACTATCTAACATCCCCTTCAGCTCAACTTTATCCTGTACTAGCACAGTGGTGTAAAACAAACTGTCATTCTGAGTAATTCTCATTGTGTTCTGAAAAATGACTGTGTTGTTCTTGGGTACTGACTCACAAAAGTAAGAATAAACAGATTGGATATCATCATCAGTGGAGGAAAAATAAGAATGCCCCACATTGCCCTCCTCAGAACGGAGGCTTTCTAGTTTTCCTGAGACCTGCCAGTCTGTCCACATCCAGGGTTCTGTCGCTGCCCAGCCTCACTACAGTCAAAGCTCATGTGGCCCGGAGAAAAGCACTTGACGCACAGCTGGTGCATCTGACAGTGAGCTTTGGTCCAGTGATTAGTGCTTCCACAGACAGCACACTCATGCTGATGTTTGTGGAACTGTTTATGGGGCCCTCTACATTTAACATGTTTAAGTCATTTAGCAGACGCTCTTATCCAGAGCGATTTACAGTTAGTGCATACGTTACTTTTTTTTTTTCATACCCCCGTGGGAATCGAACCCACAACCCTGGCGTTGCAAACACCATGCTCTACGAACTGAGCCGGCCATTCCCTCCACTACCCTAGGCGATGCTGGTCCAATTGTGCGCCGCCCCATGGGTCTCCCGGTCGCGGCTGGCTACGACAGAGCCTGGATTCGAACCAGGATCTCTAGTGGCACAGCTAGCACTGTGATGCAGTGCCTTAGACCACTGCACCACTCACAGACTGAGTATTGCTGAGTATTGCTGACCAGAGCCTTCTCTAACAAAGTCAAAACTTTATTTAATGTCCCACCCTCAGATACAGATGGTGCCTGGTCTGGTTCACGGCCACATTGAGAAAAAGATGACACATTAGGTCTTTTCACAGGACCCAATCCCTCCTGAGGGCAGTCAAAAACAGCAGCAACCTGCTGTGAAAGTTGTGTTCTACATGCTTATGTTCCCTTAACAGTTCATCCAACCGATCCTGTACCTCACTGGCTGTCCAGTCACGAATGGGTTTGCTCTTGAACACTTGGGCCAACTCTTTATCAGGACAGTTGCGTACAAACATGACTGCCAACTCTGAGCACTGATTGGGTAAGGTCCTGCCCTCACTCACAAGGTACTGTTCGGCTGCCTCTGCAGCTTTGTTAAGCCTAATCCAGAAATCTATTGGACCCTCATTAGCATATGGTTTGATTGAATAGAAATCAGCTAATGGCATACCTGAGCAGACAGTATCCCCAAAATGTTGCTTGAAAACACTGAACACCGCCTTAACATCTGTGACAACAAGGTTGTTACGCTTCCAGACTTTGGTCACATCCCGTGCCCTCCCCATGAGCCTAGACATCACCTCCCCAACATTCCCAGACCCAGTGTAACCCCTCTTCTCTAGGTAGACTTCCATTAACTCCTCCCACTCCAGGACAGAGTACTTATCTGAGCCATCACCCCTAAAAAGAGGTGGAGCACTAACATCTGACTTCACAACCAGATTCAGCTTGGACGCATCAATAAAGGTTGACCCACACTGCTCAGGCAGGGGAAACTGCTGGGGTTGGTGAGGGGGACGGGCAGGAGAAAGACTTGAAACCCCAGGCTGCAGTAAACTCGCTCTGATAGATTCTCCTATCTCTGAACCAATCTGCTTAATAAGGTCACTAAGCTGACTCGGAGGCGTCCCATTATCACAGAGTACTGTGGATGATGGTACATCAAAAGACAGAGGTGGGATACCCTGGTCAGGTGGAACAAACAGCCTACCCCTCCCAGTGCTTGCAAACTCAGGACTAGCAAACGCTCTACTCCCAGGAGCTGACTGTACAATTGGTGTAAATGGAAGGACACCCCTCCCTCTACCCACACTAAAATCCCCAGCATAACACGTCTTATGGATTTGAGAATCTTCCATGGCTCAACCGAGCACTAAAATACAATGTAATTTAGTGCATTCAAATACCAAAAAAAATAAATGCAATAAACAAATTCATCCAAAACATACAAATAAGCACGAATACCTGTATCTAATGAATATGCTACATTCACTTTCACTGTTTACAGTATATATTCACTTACAGTAAACCATCAACAAATTCACATGCGCAGGTCGTGCACCTCATCCACATGCACAGCTCCGGCGGTCGGCTTGAGCTGACCAGTCGGCAGGTCACGTAATTAGGACACTGCCACAACTGGAATTCTGATGGTTGGATAATTTTTATTCGACCTGCACACGAAGAGACAACACACAATATGTTAGCTCTTGGTGCAGCCACAGCTCTCGGGCACCTTGCTAGTTGAAGGTCAGGCAAAGAGAACAGGTGCTGCATGCACACATTCAGTGCCTAACAACACACTATACAATACAAGTAAAATGATATACAACATAATTCTGACAAAATAAATGACATACCTGTACACGAAGAGACAACACACAATAGCTTAGCCCTTGGTGCAGCCACAGCTCTCGGGCACCTGCGTGAGCACATAGAAACTCACTGTCTAATCAGAGACTTCAACACATTAGTTCCCACAATGAGTTCATCAACCTGCCCATCAACAATAAGCACTGGGACTACATAACAGAAGCCATAAAGTTGAATTTTTAAGTCACACATGCCCACTGGGCTAGTTTGTTCCCACCACAACCCACCAGGATGATGTCTGAAGGAGCTAGAAAGTTCCCCTCTACCACTCCTGCCTCCCTCAACCGAGGTACAATATCTGCGCGCAGAGTAGTAGCCATGGACCCACTATCTAACATCCCCTTCAGCTCAACTTTATCCTGTACTAGCACAGTGGTGTAAAACAAACTGTCATTCTGAGTAATTCTCATTGTGTTCTGAAAAATGACTGTGTTGTTCTTGGGTACTGACTCACAAAAGTAAGAATAAACAGATTGGATATCATCATCAGTGGAGGAAAAATAAGAATGCCCCACATTGCCCTCCTCAGAACGGAGGCTTTCTAGTTTTCCTGAGACCTGCCAGTCTGTCCACATCCAGGGTTCTGTCGCTGCCCAGCCTCACTACAGTCAAAGCTCATGTGGCCCGGAGAAAAGCACTTGACGCACAGCTGGTGCATCTGACAGTGAGCTTTGGTCCAGTGATTAGTGCTTCCACAGACAGCACACTCATGCTGACGTGTGTGGTACTGTTTATAGGGCAAACTACATTTAACATGTTTAAGTCATTTAGCAGACGCTCTTATCCAGAGCAACTTACAGTTAGTGCATACGTTAATTTTTTTTTTTCATACCCCCCATGGGAATCGAACCCACAAACCTGGCGTTGCAAACACCATGCTCTACGAACTGAGCCAGCCATTCCCTCCACTACCCTAGGTGACGCTGGTCCAATTGTGCGCCGCCCCATGGGTCTCCCGGTCGCGGCCGGCTACAACAGAGCCTGGATTCGAACCAGGATCTCTAGTGGCACAGCTAGCACTGCGATGCAGTGCCTTAGACCACTGCACCACTCACAGACTGAGTATTGCTGAGTATTGCTGACCAGAGCCTTCTCTAACAAAGTCAAAACTTTCTTTAATGTCCCACCCTCAGATACAGATGGTGCCTGGTCTGGCACTGGTTCACGGCCACATTGAGAAAAAGATGACACATTAGGTCTTTTCACAGGACCCACTCCCTCCTGAGGGCAGTCAAAAACAGCAGCAACCTGCTGTGAAAGTTGTGTTCTACATGCTTTACGTTCCCTTAACAGTTCATCCAACCGATCCTGTACCTCACTGGCTGTCCAGTCACGAATGGGTTTGCTCTTGAACACTTGGGCCAACTCTTTATCAGGACAGTTGCGTACAAACATGACTGCCAACTCTGAGCACTGATTGGGTAAGGTCCTGCCCTCACTCACAAGGTACTGTTCGGCTGCCTCTGCAGCTTTGTTAAGCCTAATCCAGAAATCTATTGGACCCTCATTAGCATATGGTTTGATTGAATAGAAATCAGCTAATGGCATACCTGAGCAGACAGTATCCCCAAAGTGTTGCTTGAAAACACTGAACACCGCCTTAACATCTGTGACAACAAGGTTGTTACGCTTCCAGACTTTGGTCACATCCCGTGCCCTCCCCATGAGCCTAGACATCACCTCCCCAACATTCCCAGACCCAGTGTAACCCCTCTTCTCTAGGTAGACTTCCATTAACTCCTCCCACTCCAGGACAGAGTCCTTATCTGAGCCATCACCCCTAAAAAGAGGTGGAGCACTAACATCTGACTTCACAACCAGATTCAGCTTGGACGCATCAATAAAGGTTGACCCACACTGCTCAGGCAGGGGAAACTGCTGGGGTTGGTGAGGGGGACGGGCAGGAGAAAGACTTGAAACCCCAGGCTGCAGTAAACTCGCTCTGATAGATTCTCCTATCTCTGAACCAATCTGCTTAATAAGGTCACTAAGCTGACTCGGAGGCGTCCCATTATCACAGAGTACTGTGGATGATGGTACATCAAAAGACAGAGGTGGGATACCCTGGTCAGGTGGAACAAACAGCCTACCCCTCCCAGTGCTTGCAAACTCAGGACTAGCAAATGCTCTACTCCCAGGAGCTGACTGTACAATTGGTGTAAATGGAAGGACACCCCTCCCTCTACCCACACTAAAATCCCCAGCATAACACCTCTTATGGATTTGAGAATCTTCCATGGCTCAACAGAGCACTAAAATACAATGTAATTTAGTGCATTCAAATACCCAAAAAAATAAATGCAATAAACAAATTCATCCAAAACATACAAATAAGCACGAATACCTGTATCTAATGAATATGCTACATTCACTTTCACTGTTTACAGTATATATTCACTTACAGTAAACCATCAAGAAATTCACATGCGCAGGTCGTGCACCTCATCCACATGCACAGCTCCGGCGGTTGGCTTGAGCTGACCAGTCGGCAGGTCACGTAATTAGGACACTGCCACAACTGGAATTCTGATGGTTGGATAATTTTTATTCGACCTGCACACGAAGAGACAACACACAATATGTTAGCTCTTGGTGCAGCCACAGCTCTCGGGCACCTTGCTAGTTGAAGGTCAGGCAAAAGAGAACAGGTGCTGCATGCACACATTCAGTGCCTAACAACAAACTATTGTTGATAAAACAAGTTTACTGGAGAACGGAGACCAAGTAGAGACTTTCGGACACGGTGGATAATTGTATAATATGAGGCAGTTTATTCAGAGGTAAAGATATCTGTAAATAGCGTGCACGGACCCGTTCGTCAACCTCGTAGGGAGATATCTGAGAGAGCGAGCCCCTAAACATTGTGTGCTGACATTTTATACAATAAAATAAAGTAGGTTGATTCTAGTAGTTCTGATCTTCTGATTGGTCCTGATGAGTTGGTCGAGGTCACTTCCATTGCATTGGCTCTGAGTCGGGTTCTCTGTCTTCAGATGTTCAGCCTAAGAGAAGGGGGTTTTTGTGTGTGTGTGCTTAACAATGATGATGTGTGTGTGTGTGTGTGTGCGTGTGTGTATGTGTGTGTGTGTGTGTGTGTGTGTGTGTGTATGTGTGTGTGTGTGTATGTGTGTGTATGTGTGTGTGTGTGTGTATGTGTGTATGTTTAACAATGATGATGTGTGTGTGTGTATGTGTGTGTGTGTGTGGGGGTGTGTGTGTGTATGTCCTCAGAGCAATAACTTCGTGAGTTGGGAGAACTGAGAGACCTATGGCGTGGGTGTTGTCCATAGCCACCTGCTGATAAGGCCGACAAGATAGAAGTCTTTGTGCATTGTATTAAATCCAAAGGCCCAACACAAGATGGGTTATGCACAAGATTTTAGTCAGACCAAGCTATAACATAATATATTTACTACGACAAATCCCTCTCTTCACGTCTCCCCAGAGACGTGACCAAGTAACAGTAAAGAAGGAAAACTTAAGACGTGACACAAGCTAACAGTGTAATTGGCAAAATAGGGAAAACTTTATCAGAAGATAAAGTTTTACATTCCCCCTCTTCACGTCTCACAAGAGACGTGACATAAAGCTTAAATGCTGCAATTTGGCAAAATAGGGAAAACTTTATCAGAAGATAAAGTTTTACATTCCCCCCTCTTCACGTCTCACAAGAGACGTGACAAAAGCTTAAATGCTATTCATCATCCAGATATCCTTGGTCAGCATCGTCAATAGCAAGCAAAGGAAACATCTGACCGTTATCTGCAGGATGTGGATCAATAGCGGTGGTTATAATCCTGGTTGTCAGCGTCCGTATGCATGGAATGCAACAGCATCCACAAAGCACTAGAATTGCAGCAAAAACAGAGATGGATACAAGTATAGAAGAAACAAGCGTTTTATATTTACCAAACGCATCCATCCAAGAGTCCCACATTGAAGTATCCACCCCTGAGTGGCTCTTCATTTTACCATTAAGAGTTTGTAACCCTTCCAGGGCAATTATCAAACTGCCATCTGTGGCTGTATTGTTGGGAATAAAGGTACAACATTGTTCACCAAACATAGCACATACTCCTCCTTTTCAGCCAGGAGCATGTCGACAGCAATACGATTTTGGAAAGCCATGAGAGAGGTTGCAGCCAACTGGCCATGCACCGCCTCAAAACCTTGTTGTGTCCAATTGCCTAATTTTTAACATTAATGTATGCAGTTAATTCTATCAACGTTTTTATTAATAGTACAACAGTCAGCACCCAAAAGGACGAGCCCCCCAAAAACTGTACTCCATGTACCCATGTTCAAGGACAGTTTCACAGACAACAAAGAGAGAGTGTTCTTATCAGCCTGTTATGTGAAACAATCCATATCAGTAGTGCTCCTCCTTAATGCATTCCTTCCAAGCTATTCATCACATACAGATCCAATTAAAAATAAAACCCAACAATTTTATGGTGTCACTCTAAACTGAGTATAATCACCCTTAAGAATAACAGGATATGGAAATTAAATCACAACATTTAATGTTAATAGAAAATAAAAATAATAATTTTAACCCTCTATTCCTCCCCTACACCTAACATGTACTGAGTTGGCTACCAGCCACCCAGGAATCCTTTACCTTCACATCAGGAAGAATAAACAATCACAGTGGTTAGTAAAAACATAAGGTAATAAATGAGCAAGAACTGAAAATAAATGCGTGTATGTATTTTACTAGGCAAAACATGGATCATCCAGCTTGGTCTCAGAGTCAGTAGCAGAGTCACCTGCATCATCCTGGGCCGGTAACAACAGCATCATACCTGACGCCTGCACCACTCCTACCACTGACCTCCTGAGACAAGGGACGATGCAAGCAGCACAACACATTAACAGCAAAAACACAATTACTAGGGTCAGAAATCCAGTAACCACCATAGAAGAGTACTCACCAAACCAGTCACTCAGCCAGGAAATAAGGCAACATCCACAAAGAACAAGTATACCCATAGAGGCCATAACTTCACCCAGAATAGTCACAACAATAGTTTTCCATTTACCAAATACGTTATCAAACCAACCGTTTATGGAGCTATCAATACCAGAGTTCTCAACCAGTTCGTTCGCCAGCGTGGTGATGGTCACTCAAGCGCTTTGGTCACGGGCCCGTCCGGTGCTATATTGTTGGAGATGAAAGTACAGCACATATATCCAAACAGAACACAAACCCCGTCCCGCTCAGCCAAAAGCATATCTAAAGCTATTCTATTCTGCCATGTCATTAAGCTAGTTGCCGCTGTCTGCTCAGCTAATCCCTTTATTGCATCACGAGTGTGGTTAATAAATCTTTTGCTGGTTATATTAAATATAATTTATCCAATCTACATTTTTATTAATTGTTTGACCACCAGAAAATACTTGATTCAAACCCAGCTGCGATCTGATTGTGGATCCCATCAATATATATCCTTTCATCAAAGGATCCCGGGAGGAGGTCCTACTTTCTATGTGACAACTCACCAATCTCTGACACGTTTGATTGTTTGCGTATGTAGGTGAGTTCACAATCAGTTATCACCACACATCCATCAGATGTCAGCACGGGCCTGGTTTTGGCTCCTATAATCCTCTTGCTGCAACAAAGAGGAGAGATTTAGTCATGGTCTCTTTAGGTGTGACATTCTCTGTGTGGGAGCAGGAGCTAAGATGCCCTACCCTGTATCCTATCCTTACTAGTCCTAGAAAAACAATAATAAGAATCCCCTGTGACTTCAAACTGAGGCAACCCAGGTCGGGATGACTTTGTTATCGGGGGAAACAGATAGTGCAAGTTACCATAAGACTCTTTCACCACATTCCCAGGTGGCTTGCATGGAGGAAAAACCTGACAGAGAGTTAAAGCCTGTCAAGGGGAACGGAGTAGTTGTTATCCCTGGTTTGGCTGTCCTACAGGCAAAACAGTCCTCTTTAGACATAGTTTTTTTTCCCGTATACTGAATCCATTCCAACCACAGGTTAAGATTTCTATACCCCGTTTCCACCTGTACTACTTCCTCCAGGTCCATAGTTTTGCACTATCTTTATCACAGCCCCGGTCTCACTACCTCCCTCAGAGAGGTTTACTCTAGAATTTCCCCTTTCCCTACGTCTAGCTGTCTCCTATGCCTTTTCAACTTGTGTTAGGTTAACTACCACTTCTGGCTGAAACAGGAGGGTCCGTGTGTGTTAGGAATATGGCCCCCACAATCAGACAGCTACCTACCGTCGGGAGACCTGTGAATCCCCACCCTTGCCCTGAGAACATGTCAGATGCCAGAGGCCAACCCATTGCTTTACCTTCTATCGAACTCACACAGGGATGATCAGACAGGGTAAGGGAATCTTCGTTAAGGAGGCAACCCCCGAACCATAGTGGTGATCGGATCTTTCTCCTAACTCTGTGTTTGTTCGTCAGGTGTAGCTGGTTTTGTACAGTGTGTGACATGCACCCAGATGGATCTCTCAGCTATTCTGCTGGCAAAGGCAGTACTTGGTAGGGCCCTTCCCGCCAGGCCTGATTCAGTCTCCTGGTTAGATAGAGTGGGTCACCTTCTCCTTTAGTTCACCTGTGGGGCACAATACCTCTGACATACAGGTGTGGTTAATAAACTATCATACATGTTTTTTTTTTTTTTTTAAGTATTTTGTCCTCTCCTTCGTATATATTTAATAAAGTATTTTGTCCTCTCCTTCGTATATATTTAATATTTAATCCAACCATCCCCCTCTTTGACACATGATTTGGCCATGTGTCAATATTACCACCTACCTAAACAATCACTTTAGTTAATATTGGTATTTCATTATCCAATTGCCATTCCTCCACTCTCTCTTCTGTTATTTATGGTTCAAATCAAATATATTATTACCAAATTATAATCTTCTTCAAAATTTTCACAGTACTATAAATTACCCTCAACTTAGTAAAATAAACTATCTTAAAGTCTTCCTCTCATGCCTTTAGAATGTACTAGTGTGGATGATTAATTAACACCAGAATGTTAAAACAGAGTTCAGAAGCCATTGAAATCATTTAACGAACTGTTTAATCCCATAGTATACTAAACAATTACCATTATTCTAAATATTTCATAAATGTTAGTTATCCCAAGTGTTCATTAAGTCCTCATGACATTCATTCTCATAAGAAATCATATATACCCCAAACTCAGCCAAAACCTAAAAAATCCATAAAATTCACTGTGTGCACCTTTAAGACCTATAACCCTTGACCTGCTGAAAACCCCCCAAAATTGAAACAAGGCTTTATAAACATCATACTAGGTGTGTTGTTTTTATTTGAAAACCCAATTTGAAAAACAACCACAAATAGCCAGGCCTTAATTTGGTAGCTCACTTTCATGACCTAAATACGGCCTAACTTCACTACTGCTCCCCTAGCCCTTGGCAACATTCCAACGAGATGAGCTAATCTCTTTCTCCTGGTTATCCCCAGTCTTAACCCATCAATAATTGTTTGTATCAATCTAATTCCTCATAACTAATCTATAAAACCACTCAAAATTCCTCGCGTATACAATTATTATTTAATTGATTACCCTAACTCTGCTACATGTACCAAACATTTATATTTTCCCGCTAAACCATTTCAGTTCGCTATTCAATTTATTTAACTGTTCTCTCTGATTATGCCCTAATTAATAAAACAAATACTTGCTATCGTTGATTAGCATACATTTAATAATGTTCCTACCATCTGAACTGTACTGTCTCTCACCCTCCCCTTGCTCCTTCGGGAGAGCGCATGGTAACCTTATAACATATTTTCATAGACTTTTCTAGAATACTTCTATTTAAGCTATCTAATTCAACCTTTCACATCCACATAGTAATCTAGGTATATAGCCCCACTGCGAAAGCTTTGTCTACTGTCCCTACCTGTGTTCGAACCAGGGACATCGCCAGTCACTCCACACCATCTACGATTCTCACAAAGTAAATACTTTCACGTCGCACATCCAGCCACGTCATCACCCCGTCTAGCCAGCCCTTCCGTCTCAAACACCCTAGTAGCCTAAATAAAACACACTCTAACAGCGTTCTGCATTTTCCTCTATCATCGGGTTTAAGAACTAACGTAACAACATTAACTATTCTCTATTGCTGTAGTAACGTCTTGTTTGGTTCAGTTTATTTATTACGGAGTGTCCATAATACTATAATAATACATAATCGAATTCCCCTCATGCATACAGATTTCACCTTATGCCATTGAAATGCCAAATAAACCATAATAGTTCAATGGAGCCCCCTATTGGCTCTCCCCTACCTATACATTACTTCTACAACCACTTTAGTTATGGTCCGATTACAAATTAAACCTTATCACATGATCAAACAACGCCACAACCTTAAACTCATATGGGGCGGCAGGCAGCTTAGTGATCAGTAGCGCCGCGCCAAGAACCGAGAGGTCGCCGGTTCCAATCCCGAGCCGACCAGGCAAAAAAATCTGCCGATGTGCCCTCGAGCAAGGCACTCAACCCCAATCGCTCCTGCAAGTCGCTCTGGACAAGAGCGTCTGCCAAATCACCAAAAATGCAAATGTAAATATTCTCTACTTTCTCACCCATCTCATCCCTCGTCAGAAACCCACAGGCACCTCTCAAATAATCACCCCGTGGTGTTCCCAGCCAACTCCAGTCTTTCCTCGCTCCAAAAGCCACACTTTCGCTCTCTCCAGCCCCTCCCCTCGCAACTCTCTCTTTCTCTCTCACTGCTCATTTCTCCTTTACACACCTTATGTATCTGTTTTAAGCATGGATTCGAGTTTATCTGCGTCCAGACGTCCCTCAAAACCATACCTCTCCCTCCACCTAATGTCTAGAACTCTGCCACAGTTAAACTTCTACCTCCTCGCAACCTATAGGGTAGGACCTCCCCTAATAGGATTTATGCAAAAGGTCTCAGTTCAAACTGGGTCCCTTTAGGAATCTAGTTGTGGGTCAAATCTTATCCACCAATGCGTCAATCCGTAGTTCGACACATTCTGGATACGTTTATCTTTATTCCTTATTCCTTATTCCTTATTCCTTAATTCCTTAGTATAAAACACAATACCAGATATCTCATGTATGCCTTAATTCATTAGGATGGAAAATTATTTAACAAGTATTCATACTCACGCTCAGTACTACTGATCATAATTTGGTATTGGTCTATAATACAATATGCAAGATTTCGTTTTAACAGGCTCTGCATACCTTTTTAGAAGAGCGCGCTCTGATCAGGTTTCCTGAGCCAAGACGAATAGTTGATTTCTCCAGGATTTTCAGGTCACTCTTCCGTCTGTTTTTAGATCGATGATTTGCCTTTTCCTCTCGCACCAACTTTTAGATCGAATTAAAAAACCATTCGGCACCACTCCCGCTCTATCCTGTATTTTTTGATCTAGATATTCATTAAACTTGAGTTTTGGGACGGTAGTGGTTGCCATGGTTATACAGTTTTTTTTAGACTATCTTGGTGCTCTTAGCCCGTCACTGGCCGAATCCAGCAATGTATTCTTGGCGCTGACTGAGATTTATCTCTGATGTCCCACCCTCGTACACAAAAAATGTTCAATACTTTATTATTAGGAATTATTTTGCAAAAGGTATTATTGTTTTTCAATTATTCGAATTATTATATATTTTCCCAAAAGGTATCAGAACCGCCCTTTTGGAACAATACATTTAACAAACTCAAGCGCTCCTAAAATAATTATCAATCTAATTCTAGGAATTTATTTAGCAAAAGTTATTATTGTTTTTCAGGTATTCGAGTTATTATATATTTTCCCAAAAGGTATCAGAATCGCCCTTTTGGAAGAATATATTAGCAAACTCGAGCGCTCCTAAATAATTATCAATCTAATTCTAGGGATTTATTTTGCAAAAGTTATTATTGTTTTTCAGGTATTCGAGTTATTATATATTTTCCCAAAAGGTATCAGAATCGCCCTTTTGGAACAATATATTAGCAAACTCGAGCGCTCCCAAAATAATTATCAATTTAATTTTGGGAATTATTTTGCAAAAGTTATTATTGTTTTTCAGGTATTCGAGTTATTATATATTTTCCCAAAAGGTATCAGAATCGCCCTTTTGGAACAATATATTAGCAAACTCGAGCGCTCCCAAAATAATTATCAATTTAATTTTGGGAATTATTTAAATACCAACACCCCAAGAGGGAAAAAGTTCAAGTCAGCTTTTAGCGCAGCGGCTACATAACAGGCAAAATAGGACTCAGTGGTCCTCTTAAAAGTTATCCACTAGTTAGTCTCATGAAACGCCAATCTTACACAACATTCAGGTTATCATTTCAACAATTACATTTTCATTACATATCAGCATCAACACACGAATTCAGTTTAAGTTCCTCACAGTACATATAGTTGAGTGCCACGTCAACCAAATTGCCCGACTATCTGAACTTGTATTTTTTTTTATTATTTTTTTGATTCTCCTCAAGGAGACTCCCAGTCGTTTAAACCATTCAACTGGCGTCTAGTCGGGAGAACCTTTTCTGGACTTGGATTCTCACGGAATTAACTCAACCCGACTATCTGAATCTTTTTATCAAGTCACCAGATCCTTCTCTTGTGGATCAAATAAAAGAGTCCATCGCTTGTGGACCAAAACCTCTGTAATAGGCTCCTCACTAGAAAGCCGCATTTCAACAGGAAAAAAACCACTGTAACTAGACTTCTTCTCTTAGAGTCACATTTCAACAGTAAAAACCTAAGATTTCAGATATCAACAGCAAAAAATAAAAGGGTCCGTCTCTCGTGAACCACAACCTGTAACTAGACTCCTCCCCTAGAGAGTCACATTTCAACAGTAAGAACCTAAAGAATTCAGATATCTTTACATATGTGCCTTTTGAGTCATAATAGATATGTTATAAATTTATCAGTAATCCATACTCACGCCCAGTACTACTGATCATAATTTGGGTTTATCCTACAATACAATATGCAGATTTTGTTTTAACAGGTTCTGCTTACCTTTGTATTGACGGCCGTCTAGATCAGTTTCCTGAGGCGAGCTGGATTCCCGGCTGCTCCTGCGGACAGGTCACCCGTCCTTTCAGATCCGTCTCTTACTTGTCTCCTGTCTCTATCAACTTTTATGGACCGAATTCAGAGTTAGAAAACCACCCTCTGCTACCAAGTTTGTTGATAAAACAAGTTTACTGGAGAACGGAGACCAAGTAGAGACTTTCGGACACGGTGGATAATTGTATAATATGAGGCAGTTTATTCAGAGGTAAAGATATCTGTAAATAGCGTGCACGGACCCGTTCGTCAACCTCGTAGGGAGATATCTGAGAGAGCGAGCCCCTAAACATTGTGTGCTGACATTTTATACAATAAAATAAAGTAGGTTGATTCTAGTAGTTCTGATCTTCTGATTGGTCCTGATGAGTTGGTCGAGGTCACTTCCATTGCATTGGCTCTGAGTCGGGTTCTCTGTCTTCAGATGTTCAGCCTAAGAGAAGGGGGTTTTTGTGTGTGTGTGCTTAACAATGATGATGTGTGTGTGTGTGTGTGTGCGTGTGTGTATGTGTGTGTGTGTGTGTGTGTGTGTGTGTGTGTGTGTATGTGTGTGTGTGTGTATGTGTGTGTATGTGTGTGTGTGTGTATGTGTGTATGTTTAACAATGATGATGTGTGTGTGTGTGTATGTGTGTGTGTGTGTGGGGGTGTGTGTGTGTATGTCCTCAGAGCAATAACTTCGTGAGTTGGGAGAACTGAGAGACCTATGGCGTGGGTGTTGTCCATAGCCACCTGCTGATAAGGCCGACAAGATAGAAGTCTTTGTGCATTGTATTAAATCCAAAGGCCCAACACAAGATGGGTTATGCACAAGATTTTAGTCAGACCAAGCTATAACATAATATATTTACTACGACACTATACAATACAAGTAAAATGATATACAACATAATTCTGACAAAATAAAAGACATACCTGCACACCACGAGACAACACACAATAGGTTAGCCCTTGGTGCAGCCACAGCTCTCGGGCACCTGCGTGAGCACATAGAAACTCACTCAAACACTGCCCCAAATACTCCCGAGTTACAATAGGTACCCTAATTAGCGAGCTCGGTGAAAGTTGTTAACATACATCTATATATTGTCCACATTGTAACAAAAGCTGTAGTTGCGTAACAGCACTTTGTGTAACTTTACCACAGTTTTATATTGACAAATTACGGCGCCAAGGACAACATACCTTGCTAGTTGAAGGTCAGGCAAAAGAGAACAATAAGAGGGTACATAAATACAGATAACCCGCGATGGACCAAACCAAAATATACACAACTTTTACAATTAGGTGTATTTGCAATATAGATACATAAAAATGTTTGTACACCAAAAAATAACATTAGCTATGCAGCTGTAATTAAATAAAGAAACCACATTGAATTATTATTATTATTAACTTATTAACATCCCCTCTTGACCTGGCCTACTTGAACTGTCCTTGTGTGCAATTTGGTGCATAATCTAGGGGAACAACATCACACTACTACACATATAATTCAAGTCATACCTTTATTGTCATTCATGCTCTTATTTTTAACCTAGTAGTTTTGCAAAAGTGTACTAACTAACTCGCGTCAATTCTAGGAAATATTGGAATAACGTGCTTAAGAGGAGCCCTGACACGCACAACAGGATAACACAACTACCACATTTTCAATTGACAATCATTGATTTAAATGGATGTGGTCAATAGATTTGTATAGGCATATATACTAATTTAATTTAACTTGTAAACCAAGGTTGGATTAGTAGGTCTATGCAACATGCACCTGGATAACCGCGTCATGAATCGGAACGGGCTCCAACGTCCTCATATACACATTATGACAAAATAAAGATCTTAATATTTCACGAAATAAAGACATAGAAGAAAACAGGTTCTAGAAACTCAATTTCTCCATGGCAATAGAATGTAAACGTGTAAATTGCGCCAAACATATCCAAATATCGCCTACAACTCAATTCTCAGCGCAGCATATTGGACGACTCCACAGGCATTGATCATTCGCGACTTTAAGTCATTCCTGTTATCTCTAGAGCATCCCGTATATTTATAGCGCTGCATTTCGTCCCCCTCTGACCATGGATAGGGTTGGGAGCATTCCTGAGTTCACTTATGGTCCCACTAAGGTAATCTTAGGAGATATTCCTTTTGGCATACTGTAAATGCCTGTGCATAATGTACCTAATAAAGCATAATTATTTTAATTATCTTCAAAGGAATTCTGTAGAAGCAGCCTATATTTTCAGACTCTGCAGGCCTGCTGGGAGGAAGCATATTACAATAAACAGGTAAGATTCATCCCACAAAAACAGTAACCACAGAAAAAAAGAGATAGATTTAATCCCAAAACAAGAGTTTTATTTCAAGACAGTTTAGAGAAGATGGTCATAAGAGTTTTTAATATCACTTGCAAATTGTGAGACATGAGCAGTTGTGAAATGTTGCGAGAGGCCCTTCTGAAAGCACATTATATGGTCTTTAGTGGCACGGTCTCACACCTTACCTCATCTTGCAGAAGAAGCTCATGGTCCACTATCTGCTGCTCCAGAGTCGAGGCCAGGTCTCACCCCATGTCACCATGGAGCACATGAGCGACTGGCTGGTGTCTCAGGGCAAAAAATCCCTTAGGGAGAGGTGAGTACCACGTCAGCTCTCACCTTCACTGCCATTCTCTGTCACCAGCAGCACTCCAGGAGGTGTGGGTAAAATAAACAACAGATAAATAGGAAGCCAGGAAAGTTTAAATGCTTTGTGTTTTATTTGAAGGGTGTGGAAGGAAACCCTGGAGGAGGGGAACGAACTCGCTCGGCTGGTAAGAGAATGAGAGTTAGAGACTTAGACTATCAGTCAGTGAGCTCCTTTCTAGCCTTTCAACAGCTAGTCAGTACAGCAGAATATATCTGTTGTGAAATTACACTAATGGGACTTCCTGTTTCCTACGGCAGACCTGGGAAGTAAACACCTGCCTAAAAATGATTGACATGGAGCACAAGGCTGTCTGCAAGCTCCGCCGCTCTATGCACACCACCTCTCCAGCTGGCGCTGACATGTGAGTTCCATGTACTGCCCTGCATACAGCTTGCTCCATTCATCTACACATCTGGAGCTATGCAGAAAATAACTAGGGCAGTGTTCTCTGTGTGAACATTGCACATCGTTTAGCTTTCTCTGCTGCTTTTTGTTGATTTCAGCGACCCCAAGGTCCACATCATCGTGGAGAGAGCTGTGAGGAGCATTCTGGACAAGCTGTCCAATAAGCCCTGTAGCAACCTGCTCAGCCCATCCCAGGTGGTGGTGGAGCTGGTGCCCAGGATCCTCCTGGCCCTGTGGCTTCAGCCAGAGGAAGGCCATTCAGATCACCCCATCCTCCTAAGCGGGATGGCTGTGAGTATGGTGGTGGCCGTAGGGGAGAAGCTCTCCAACACGTTGAAGGCCTCTTCTCCTCACACCCCTTTCTCCCGGGCTGCTGCTTTTGACTCTGTGAGGTCGATCCTCGGGAGAATCAGCCAGTCCTTCTCCCTGGATGACCTCAAGACCCCTTTTTTTATGAGCTCTTTCTGTGCCTTTGTGGCGGACGAGGTGAAAAGCTACTTCCAGCCTACTGCAGACACCCTGCGAGTTCCCCCTGTCCTTGTGGTGGCCTTCTCCGCCACACTACCAGCTGACATCCAAGCAGGTGAGCAGCACTCATAGAAAGCACTCTGACAGATGCCTTTTGTCATGACATCCTGGTGCCTTGTAGTTGAGCCAATCAGGATTTTAATTGTCACCCCTAACACAGATGCAGACCAGGCTTCTTCCCACCTGGAGGTTGTGGAAATCCCCCATAACACAGACCCAGCTTCTTCCCACCCGGAGGTTGTGGAGGTTGTGGACATCACCCCTAACACAGAGAAAGACCCGGCTTCTGCCCACCTGGAGGTTGAGGGATTCACCCCTAACACAGAGTTTGACCCAGCTTCTCCCCACCTAGATGTTGTTGACATCACCCGTAGCAGAGAGGAAGACCCGGCTTCTTCCCACATAGTGGTTTTGGACATCACCCCTAACACAGAGGCACACCTGGCTTCTTCCCACCTGGAGGTTGCTGACAAAACCCGTAGCACAGAGGCAGACCCGGTATCTTCCCACCTGGAAGTTGAGGACATCACCCCTAACACAGAGGCACACCTGGCTTCTTCCCATCAGGAGCTTGTGGACATCACCCCAAACACAGAGGCAGACCCGGCTTCTTCCCACCTAGAGATTGCGGACATCAACCCTAACAATGAGGCACACCTGGCTTCTTCCCACCTGGAGGTTGTGAACGTCACCCCTAACACAGAGGCTGAGACGGCTTCTACCCACCTGAAGTTTGTGGACATCACCCCTAACACAGAGTCAGACCCTGCTTCTTCCCACCGTATGGTTGTTGACATCACCCATAACTCAGAGGCAGACCCAGCATCTTCCCACCTGGAGGTTGTGGACATCACCCCTAACACAGAGGCAGACCCGGCTTCTTCTCACCTGGAGGTTGTGGACATCACCCCTAATAAAGAGGCACACCTTGCTTCTTCCCACCTGGAGGTTGTGGACATCACCCCTAACAAAGAGGCACACCTGGCTTCTTCCCACAAGGAGCTTGTGGACATCACCCCTAACACAGAGGCTGAGACGGCTTCTACCCACCTGAAGTTTGTGGTCATCACCCCTAACACAGAGTTAGACCTGGCTTCTTCCTATCAGGAGGTTGTGGAAACCACCCCTAACACAGAGACAGACCCGGCTTCTTCCCACCTGGAGCTTGTGGACATCACCCCAAACACAGAGGCAGACCCGGCTTCTTCCCACCTAGAGATTGCGGACATCAATTCTAACAAAGAGGCACACCTGGCTTCTTCCCACCTGGAGGTTGTGAACATCACCCCTAACAAAGAGGCAGACCCGGCTTCTTCCCACCTGAAGGTTGTGGACATCAACCCTAACACAGAGGCAGAGCCAGCTTCTTCCCACCTGGAGGTTGTGGACATCATCACTAACACAGAGGCAGACCCAGCATCTGCCCACCTGGAGGTTGTGGACATCACCCCTAACACAGAGGCAGACCCGGCTTCTTCCCACCTGGAGCTTGTGGACATCACCCCAAACACAGAGGCAGATCCTGCTTCTTCCCACCTGGAGTTTGTGGACATCACCCCTAACACAGATGCAGACCCGGCTTCTTCCCACCTAGAGGTTGTGGACAACACCCCAAACACAGAGGCAGATCCTGCTTCTTCCCACCTGGAGCTTGTGGACCTCACCCCTAACACAGATGCATACCCTGCTTCTTCACTCTTGGAGGTTGTGGACGTCACACCTGAAGAAAAGCCTCTCATGGTGGCCGTCTACGCCACTCTGCCATCTGCCATCCAAGCAGGTGAGTAAGACTTATAGAAAGCACTCTGACAGGTGCCGTTCATCATGATAACATTTAAAGTGTTGGTCCCATGTTTCATGAGCTGAAATAAAAGATCCCATTCAACTGGCCAGTGTTTAGAACCTACGGTTTGCATTTATTTACATTCTGTCCCGCTTTTGTCCCTTTCCAGAGGATGTTGCTGTGGTCACCCTGGACGTCACCCCACACGTCACCAAGGATGTGACCCTGGATGTTCCATGCAGGGCGAGGAAAGGGGCAGTCCAGCATTCTTTTTGCAGGCTTTGGAGGGCAGTGTGCTGCTGCGCTTGCCACAAGGAAGAGGAGGAACAATATTAATTATTCATTAGACCAGAAACAGGATTGAACCATAGACCATTAAATTCTTTGCATTATAGTTGCCTTCAATTCTGATTTTCTTCTGTTTAATTCTTAATCAATTTCAGAACATTTCTCTAAACTTTGTGGAGTAGGTTGTATAAATAAGTGGGAAACATCCCAATCCCAATTTTAATGCTTTCAATAATTAACTTATTACATTTTTTTTAGATGTATTATTTGACAAAAAAGTGGAGGGCGCGACAAAAAAACTTTAATCATCATAGAAAACTCTTGCTCACTATTAAAAATGCATTGTTTTATTTAAGCAAGGTTAAAAGATTAACGTTTCGGCCTAGTCTATGACGATATGCAAGTTGTGTTTGCCCAGTTAAATGGGGACCCAGACTCACCCTGGTTCTTGAGGGTTGCAGACACTGAATAATTATCATTTGAAATAAATGGCACTTTTCAAGTCTTGACTAAAAATCTTTAATGAATATGAATTTAAATACAATTGACTTGAGGATCAGAGCAGGCAGGCTGACTGGCTTGCCCTGAAGGCCCTCTGCCTCTACCTCTGTGTGGTTAATCTCAGCCAAGAGGTTGTATGGGTTGTCTGTCTCTCTCTGGGTGTGAATCACTATCACTATGACCTCTCGCTCCGCCTGCCCGTTGGCCTGATTAGAAGGCTTCCCCTCTCATTCCTTGTTCACAGGAGCAGGGGTGATGGCATCCAGGGTAACCTCCTCCTCTCCTGTATCTAACCCATCTTTCTGGCTGTGAGTTCGACTGAGGTCACTCGTTCTCTCTCCCAGGGTGTTGGATAGTTTCTCCTCCTCTGTGTCTTGTGTATTTTCTACATTGTAGAATAATAGTGAAGACATCAAAACTATTAAATAACACATATGGCATCATGTAGTAACCAAAAACGTGTTACACATATCAAAATATATTTCAGATTTGAGATTCTTCAAAGTAGCCACCCTTTGCCTTGATCACAGCTTTGTCCATACAGAATAATACGAAATGTTCTGAGACCAGGTTGCGCTTTCACCTCCCCCGGTAAGAGGGGAATAAGGCAACCTCAGAGTTACATTCAAGGATACTTTATTGACACACACGGATGAAATGGACATGGAAAGGTAGTGGAATGATAGTGGTCCTGTAATGGACAGATAACAGGGCTAATGAATATGCACAATAACTGATAGCACAAGTAGAGCAACAACGCTATTAACAAAGGAAGGGCTGTATTAATGGCATAATGCTACCTGCGGAGTATTACACAACACAGTAAAACACAGAGAGGCAACTTACAATAGGCAATGGTAGTAAATATAAAGAACAACAAGTAAGAATGATATACATGTTACAAACTCACTTTGTGCACGTACACTATCCCACGGTATCTCTGTGCATTCAAATTGTCATCGATAAAATGAAATTGTGTTCATTGTCCGTAGCTTATGCCTGCCCATACCATAACCCCACTGCCACCATGGAGCATTCACAACGTTGACATCAGCCAACAGCTCGCCCATACGCTGCTTTACAAGTGGTCTGAAGTCGTGAGGCCAGTTATAAGTACTGCCAAATTCTCTAAAGCCGCCTTGGCTTATGGTTGAGAAATTAACATAAACGTATCTGTTAACAGCTCTGGTGGACATTCCTGCAGTCCGTAAGCCAATTGCACGCTGCCTCAAAACATGAAACATCTGTGCATTGTGTTGTGTGACAAAACTGCACATTTTAGAGTGGCATTTTATTGTCCTCATTACAAGGTGCACCTGTGTAATTATCATGCTGTTTAATCAGCTTCTTGATATGCCATATTTGTCAGGTGGATGGATTATCTTGGCAAAGGAGAAATGCTCGCTTACAGGGATGTAAACACATTTGTGTACACAATTTGAGAGAAATAAGCTTTTTGTGCGAATGGAACATTTCTGGGATTTTTATTTCAGCTCATGAAACATGGGACCAACACTTTACATGTTGCGTTTATATTTTTGTTCAGTGTAGTTATTAGGTTGGGAGATTGGGATCCTATCTGGGCTAGCTAAAGCCATCTTCATGGTTAGTAGTATGACAGAGAAAATATAACAAGACAAATTTAAACATCACAAATCTGAGGGGGCAAGTGACCCTGTGCCCCCTTTGGGCATGACGTCTCTGCTATCAACCACATCATTCTGTCTCCGTGAATATTCAAAACAGACACATTCATTCAGGTCTGGTACTGGTCCTACCATATAGATCAGGGATGGACAATTCCAGTCCTTGGGGGTCGGAGGGGTGTCACACTTTTTCCCCATCCCTAGCAAACACAAATTATTAAACGTATTGCATTCTAAACTGAAACCCATGTGTACTTGATTATTAGAGTCAAACGTGTTAGCTGGGGCTGGGGAAAAAGTGTAACACCAATCAGGTCCCGAGGACTGGAGTTGCCCATCCCTAATATAGATGCTCTGTTTGCACGCATCGAGGGATGTGGTGAGTGACAGTGGAGACAAGGGAGCACACAGAAACAGCTTTGTCCTTTTAGAAAGTCGTCGTAATCCTTAAATAAATATGATATGTATGCAAGAAATGCAGAGCCACTTCCAAAAACATATTGACAGAGTCTAGTATCTAGTAATATAATCAATTAGTTTTCAACCCCTTTGTTATGGCAAGCCTAAATAAGCTCAGGAGTAAAAATGTGCTTAACAAGTCACATAGTGGCGCAGTGGTCTAAGGCACTGCATCGCAGTGCTAACTGTGCTACTAGAGATCCTGGTTCGAATCCAGGCTCTGTCGCAGCCGGCCGCGACCGGGAGACTCATGGGCGGCGCACAATTGGCCCAGCGTCGTCCAGGGTAGGGGAGGGAATGGCCGGCAGGGATGTAGCTCAGTTGATAGAGCATGGCGTTTGCAACGCCAGGGTTGTGGGTTCGTTTCCCATGGGGGGCCAGTATAAAATAAAAATAAAATGTATTCACTAACTGTAAGTCGCTCTGGATAAGAGAGTCTGCTAAATGACTAAAATGTAAATGTAATAATCAGTTAGATGGACTCACTATGTGTGCAATAATAGTGATTTTTGAACGACTACATAATCTCTGTACCCCACACATGCAATTATCTATCAGGTCCCTCAGTCGAGCAGTGAATTTCAAACATAGATTCAACCATGAAGACCAGGGAGGTTTTCCAATGCCTCGCAAAGAAGGGCACCTTTTGGTAGATGGGTACAAAAAAAGCAGACATTGAATATTCCTTTGAGCATGGTGAAGGTATTAATTACGCTTTGGATGGTGTATCAATACACCCAGTCACCACAAAAATACAGGTGTCCATCCTAACTCAGCTGCCAGAGAGGAAGGAAAACGCTCAGGGATTTCACCATGAGGCCAATGGTGACTTTAAAACAGCTGCTTTGATAGGAGAAAACTGAGGATGAATCATCAACATTGTAGTTACTCCACAATACTAACCTAATTGACAGAGTATGCACTCACTAACTGTAAGTCGCTCTGGATAAGAGCGTCTGCTAAATGACTAAAATGTAAATGTAAAAGAAGGAAACCTGTACATGCATTGTGTTTGCAATCAGGCACTAAAGTAAAACTGCAAATAATGTGGCAAAGAAATGAACTTCATGCCCTGAATACAAAGCGTAATGTTTTGGGCAAATCCAACACAACACATCACTGAGTACCACTCTTCATATTTCCAAGCATGGTGGTGGCTGCATCATGTTATGGGTATGCATGTCATTGGCAAGGACTAGATACTTTTTTAGGATAAAAATAAACGGCATAGAGCTAAGTACAGGCAGATTCCTAGAGGAAAACCTGGTTCAGTCTGCTTTCCAACAGACACTGGGAGACAAATTCCCTCTTCAGCAGGACAATAACCTAAAACACAAGGCCAAATATTCACTGGAGTTGCTTACCAAGACGACATTGAATGTTTTTGAGTGGCTTAGTTACAGTTTTGACTTAATTCGGCTTGAAAACCTATGGCAAAAAAAAATGGCTGTCTATATAATGTATATTGCATATATTTTACAATCCAGTTGTGCAAAGCTCTTGGAGATTTACCCAGAAAGACACAGCTTTTTTTTTTTTTCACCTTTATTTAACCAGGTAAGCCAGTTGAGAACAAGTTCTCATTTACAACTGCGACCTGGCCAAGATAAAGCAAAGCAGTGCGATAAAAACAACACAGAGTTACATATGGGGTAAAAAACATAAAGTCAAAAATACAAAAGAAAATATATATACAGTGTGTGCAAATGTAGCAAGTTATGGAGGTAATGCAATACATAGGCTATAGTGCAAAATAATTACAATAGTATTAACACTGGAATGCTAGATGTGCAAGAGATTATGTGCAAATAGAGATACTGGGGTGCAAAAGAGCAAAATAAATAACAATATAGGGATGAGGTAGTTGGGTGGGCTAATTTCAGATGGGCTGTGTACAGGTGCAGTGATCGGTAAGGTGCTCTGACAACTGATGCTTAAAGTTAGTGAGGGAGATAAGAGTCTCCAGCTTCAGAGATTTTTGCAATTCGTTCCAGTCATTGGCAGCAGAGAACTGGAAGGAATGGCGGCCAAAGGAGGTGTTGGCTTTGGGAATGACCAGTGAGATATACCTGCTGGAGCGCAGACTACGGGTGGGTGCTGCTATGGTGACCAATGAGCTAAGATAAGGCGGGGATTTGCCTAGCAGTGATTTATAGATGGCCTGGAGCCAGTGGGTTTGACGACGAACATGTAGTGAGGACCAGCCAACAAGAGCGTACAGGTCACAGTGGTGGGTAGCGTATGGGGCTTTGGAGACAAAACGGATGGCACTGTGATAGACTACATCCAATTTGCTGAGTAGAGTGTTGGAGGCTATTTTGTAAATGACATCGCCGAAGTCAAGGATCGGTAGGATAGTCAGTTTTACGAGGGCATGTTTGGCAGCATGAGTGAAGGAGGCTTTGTTGCGAAATAGGAAGCCGATTCTAGATTAAACTTTGGATTGGAGATTCTATATGTGAGTCTGGAAGGAGAGTTTACAGTCTAACCAGACACCTAGGTATTTGTAGTTGTCCACATACTCTAGGTCAGACCCGTCAAGAGTGGTGATTCTAGTCGGGTGGGCGGGTGCCAGCAGCGTTCAATTGAAAAGCATGCATTTAGTTTTACTAGTGTTTAAGAGCAGTTGGAGGCTACTGAAGGAGTGTTGTATGGCATTGAAGCTCGTTTGGAGGTTTGTTAACACAGTGTCCAATGAAGGGCCAGATGTATACAAAATGGTGTCGTCTGCGTAGAGGTGGATCTGAGAGTCACCAGCAGCAAGAGCGACATCATTGATATACACGGAGAAAAGTGTCGGCCCAATAATTGAACCCTGTGGCACCCCCATAGAGACTGCCATAGGTCCAGACAACAGGCCCTCCGATTTGACACACTGAACTCTATCTGAGAAGTAGTTGGTGAACCAGGCGAGGCAGTCATTTGAGAAACCAAGGCTATTTAGTCTGCCAATAAGAATGCGGTGGTTGACAGAGTCGAAAGCCTTGGCCAGGTCGATGAAGACGGCTGCACAGTACTGTCTATTATCAATCGCGGTTATAATATCGTTTAGGACCTTGAGCGTGGCTGAAGTGCACCCATGACCAGCTCGGAAACCGGATTGCATAGCGGAGAAGGTACGGTGGTATTCGAAATGGTCGGTGATCTGTTTGTTAACTTGGCTTTTAAATACTTTCGAAAGGCAGGGCAGGATGGATATAGGTCTGTAGCAGTTTGGATCTAGAGTGTCACCCCCTTTGAAGAGGGGGATGACCGCGGCAGCTTTCCAATCTCTGGGGATCTCAGACGTTATGAAAGAGAGGTTGAACAGACTAGTAATAGGGGTTGCGACAATTTCGGCGGCTAGTTTTAGAAAGAAAGGGTCCAGAATGTCTAGCCCAGCTGATTTGTAGGGGTCCAGATTTTGCAGCTCTTTCAAAACGTCTGCTGTCTGAATTTGTGTGAAGGAGAAGCGGGGGGGGCATGGACAAGTTTCAGCGGAGGGTGCAGAGTTGGTGGCCGGGGTAGTGGTAGCCAGATGGAAAGCATGGCCAGCTGTAGCAAAATGCTTGTTGAAATTCTCGATTATTGTAGATTTATCGGTGGTGATAGTGTTTCCTAGCCTCAGTGCAGTGGGCAACTGGGAGGAAGTGCTCTTATTCTCCATGGACTTTACAGTGTCCCAAAACTTTTTTGGAGTTAGTGCTACAGGATGCAAATTTCTGTTTGAAAAAGTTAGCCTTTGCTTTCCTGACTGCTTGTGTATATTGGTTCCTAACTTCCCTGAAAAGTTGCATATCGCGGGGGCTATTTGATGCTAATGCAGTACGCCACAGGATGTTTTTGTGCTGGTCAAGGGCAGTCAAGTCTGAGGAGAACCAGGGGCTATATCGGTTCTTAGTTCTGTATTTTTTGAATGGGGCATGTTTATTTAAGATTGAGAGGAAATTACTTTTAAGGAACAACCAGGCATCCTCTACTGACGGAATGAGATCTATATCCATCCAGGATACCTGGGCCAGGTCAATTAGGAAGGCCTGCTCGCTAAAGTGTTTTAGGGAGCGTTTGACAGTGGACCCGTTACGGACGCAGGCAATAAGGCAGTGATCGCTGAGATCCTGGTTGAAGACAGCTGAGGTGTATTTAGAGGGTATGTTAGTCAGGATGATATCTATGAGGGTACCCATGTTTACGGATTTAGGGTTGTACCTGGTAGGTTCGTTGATAATTTGCGTGAGGTTGAGGGCATCTAGTTTGGATTGTAGGATGGCCGGGGTATTAAGCATATCCCAATTTAGGTCACCAAGCAGTACGAACTCTGAGGATAAATGGGGGGCAATCAATTCACATATGGTGTCCAGGGCACAGCTGGGGGCAGAGGGGGGTCTGTAGCAAGCGGCAACAGTGAGAGACTTATTTCTGGAAAGGTGGATTTTTAGAAGTAGAAGCTCAAACTGTTTGGGCACAGACCTGGATAGTATGATAGAGCTCTGCAGGCTATCTCTACAGTAGATTGCAACTCCACCCCCTTTGGCAGTTCTATCTAGATGGAAAATGTTATAGTTGGGGATGGAAATTTCAGAATTTTTGGTGGCCTTCCTGAGCCAGGATTCAGACACTGCTAGAACATCAGGGTTGACGGAGTGTGCTAACGCAGTGAATAACTCAAACTTAGGAAGTAGACTTCTGATGTTTACGTGCAAGAAACCAAGACTTTTGCGATTACAGAAGTCAGCAAATGATAGCGTCTAGGGAGTAGGAGTGATACTGAGGGCTGCAGGGCCTGGGTTAGCCTCTACATCACCAGAGGAACAGAGGAGGACTAGAATAAGGATACGGCTAAAGGCTTTAAGAACTGGTCTTCTAGTGCGTTGGGTACATAGAATAAAGGGGGCAGATTTCCGGGTGTTGTAGAAAAGATTCAGGGCATTATGTACAGACAAGGATATGGAAGGATATGAGTAAAGTGGGGGTAAACCTAAGCGTTGGGTAACAATGAAAGAGATAGTATCACTAGAGGCACCAATTGAGTCGGTCTCTGCGTGTATGGGGGTGGGACAAAGGAGCTATCTAAGGCAGGTTTAGCTGGGCTGGGGGATCTACAGTGAAATAGTACAATTAGAAATAACCGAAACAACAATAAGCTAACCATGTTTGGGCTGAGGCTAAACATAAACAGGATGTAGTACCGTAAAAAGGAACAGTCCAGCAGACATCAGCTGTATAGCTGAGTTATCATAAGGTCCGGTGAACAGCAATAGGATAGTTCGGAGGCTGCTAAAGCACTAGCAGGTAAGAGGCCACGGCTAGCGTGTGCTAGCGGGCCGGGGCTAGCAGATGGAATCTTCGTGGTCGACGTCGTCGTAACCACATCAGACGATTTCATCGGCAGACCAGTCGTGTAGGATCGGCGGGGCTCCGTGTCAACACTAGGTGGTCCCGTCCGGTTGACAGAGAGGTAGATAGCCGGGAGATGGGCCTACTCAGGATGATTAGCCAGACCACAGCGTCCATTTAGTTGAAGCTAGCTGGTAGCGATGAATCCGGAGTTAAAGGTCCAGTGATTCAGTGATTCCGGCAGAAAAACTGATATGTTCTGGGTCGATAACGCGCTGTGCAGACTGGCCGAATATCCGGTGATTAATATCCAGTGATTAAATTAATCCCGAGAAAAAAATCCAATGTTCTGGGTGAAATACCGCTAACTGTGGCTAATAGCAAGTAGCTAGTTAGCTGGCTAGCTAGTTTCAACTGGAGATTCTAGATAAAAGGTAAGTCAATAATAGAATCCGTTCCACATTGAGTGAGGCGGGTTGCAGGAAAGTATATTTTGTAGAAGGATGAAAAGTCTGATAGGGAAATATGTACGAAAAATACAAAAAAACAGGGTATTTACAGGCTATTTACAGACACACGACAAAAACAGAACTGCACTACTTCGCCATCTTGGATTTTACATGAGATATTTCTGTATGTAATTTCCAATACATTTGCAAAAATTTCAAAAGCGTGTTTTCACTTTGTCATTATGGGGTATTGTGTGTAGCTGCGTGAGAGAAAATATTATAATTGAATCCATTTTGAATTCAGGCTGTAAGTAAACAACATGTGGAATAAGTTAAGGGGTATGAATACTTTCTGAATGCACTGTATATCTGCAAGAAAGTGATAAATAAGTGACTGTTTGAAAGGGGGTCATATAAACATTGCCTTATTTATATTTTTACATATAACATAAAGTTAATTCTGTCTGAAATAGTCATGCTATAATGGGCGTCGTTTCTCAGACCAAATTTCCATTCTGGCTCAAACAAAGCAATCTGATCATGCTCCAGTCAAAAACAGCTATAGGGAATGCCTATACATTGTCCAATCTCCTTCCACACATTGATTTCATCTTTATTCAGAAAGAAACAAACTTGAAATTAAGTGTTGTTTCAGTGTCTTGTTGCAGGTTGTGCAATGTTCAAAAGTGTGTGAGAGAAAAAGCATTAACTTGTGTGTGTGGTGTCAAGTGTGGATGGTCCTATGTATGCAAATAGCCGAGATTGGATATTTCAGCACCATGGACAGCAGCGACATTGGGATAGCGAGATCTGTAATTCAGCAACACATGACATTGGATAGTGGCTGTCTCAGGTGAAGTTGGCATTGGGAAAATCCCATCTAATGGGAAACGAGGCATAGGAGGCAAAAAGACTGAAGGAGAAGACTCCCACAGGAACTCTTGGCTTAACTGTTCTGCCACATTCATTTCAAATGTTACATTTTTCGATTTGTAAATAAAAGGGAACACATCTGCAAATAATGTAAACTGACTTTTCTAACTACACTGTACATCTTTAGTGTGTCTGTGCGTCATAGGTACAACTGCAAGCAATTCGCTTCTCAAATCCTTCTCAAATGTCTGTTTAATGTGAGAAATAAAATGAAAAACAACTGTTAGACTATTACAATGCGTACTGTCATGAATTATTACTATTCCCAACAAGACAACGAAGTGATGGTCTTTACCCGCCATGGAGACTTATAAAGGCTACTTCCCCCCCACCAAAAGTTCCCACGCTGAGCGATATTGTTTCTACATCATTATGCATATAATTCAAGTCATACCTTTATTGTCATTCATGCTCGTATTTTTAACCGAGTAGCTTTGCAAAAGTGTAACCTGCGTCAATTCAGAGCTAGGAAATATTGAAATAACGTGCTTAAGAGGACCACACCCGTCGCTATGGGCGGGCCATAGGGGCCGGGCCCGCCCCCCAAAAATGCTTGGCACCCCCCACTTGAGGCACAGATCTCTTAAAAAGTGAGGTGGAACTTTCTGAGGTGGAAGTTGGGAGAGTTATATTTCAGTGAAACGTAAGTGAAGGAGGCCCCGCTCTCTCGCTTTCCCAGATATTTAGTTCATTTCATTCCGATCTCCTTTGCATTATTGTAGCCATTTTCTGTAGCCTGTCAACTATGCGTCTGTCTATCCCTGTTCTCTCCTCTCTGCACAGGCTATACAAACGCCTCACACCGCGTGGCTGCTGCCACTCTAACCTGGTGGTCCCTGCGCGCCACGACCCACGTGGAGTTCCAGGTCTCCGGCAGCATCTGGAACTGCCGTTCTGCGGCCAACAAGGCAGAGTTCATCTCAGCCTATGCTACCCTCCAGTCCCTCGACTTCTTGGCGCTGACGGAAACATGGATTACCACTGAAAACACTGCTACTCCTACTGCTCTCTCCTCGTCTGACCATGTGTTCTTGCATACCCCGAGAGCATCTGGTCAGCGGGGTGGTGGCACAGGAATCCTCATCTCTGCCAAGTGGACATTCTCTCTTTTTCCCCTGACCCATCTGTCTATCTCCTCATTTGAATTCCATGCTGTCACAGTCACTAGCCCATTCAAGCTTAACATCCTTATCATTTATCGCCTTCCAGGTTCCCTTGGAGAGTTCATCAATGAGCTTGACGCCTTGATAAGTTCCTTTCCTGAGGATGGCTCACCCCTCACAGTTCTGGGTGACTTTAACCTCCCTACGTCAACCTTTGACGCATTTCTCTCTGCCTCCTTCTTTCCACTCCTCTCCTCTTTTGACCTCACCCTCTCACCGTCCCCCCCTACTCACAAGGCAGGCAATACGCTTGACCTCATCTTTACTAGATGCTGTTCTTCTACTAATCTCACTGCAACTCCCCTCCATGTCTCCGACCACTACTTTGTATCCTTTTCTCTCTCGCTCTCCTCCAACACTACTCACTCTGCCCCTACTCAGATGGTAATGCGCCGTCGCAACCTTCGCTCTCTCTCTTCCGCTACTCTCTCCTCCTCCATCCTATCATCTCTTCCCTCTGCTCAATCCTTCTCCCTCCAATCTCCTGATTCTGCCTCCTCAACCCTCCTCTCCTCCCTTTCTGCATCCTTTGACTCTCTATGTCCCCTATCCTCCCGGCCGGCTCGGTCCTCCCCTCCAGCTCCGTGGCTTGATGACTCATTGCGAGCTCACAGAACAGAGCTCCGGGCAGCTGAGCGGAAATGGAGGAAAACTAGACTCCCTGCGGACCTGGCATCTTTTCACTCCCTCCTCTCTACATTTTCTTCATCTGTTTCTGCTGCTAAGGCCACTTTCTACCACTCTAAATTCCAAGCATCTGCCTCTAACCCTAGGGAAGCTCTTTGCCACATTCTCCTCCCTGCTGAATCCCCCCCTCCTCCCTCTCTGTGGATGACTTCGTCAACCATTTTGAAAAGAAGGTTGACGACATCCGATCCTCGTTTGTTAAGTCAAATGACACTGCTGGTCCTGCTCACACTGCCTTACCCTATGCTTTGACTTCTTTCTCCCCTCTCTCTCCAGATGAAATCTTGCGACTTGTGACGTCCGGCCGCCCAACAACCTGCCCGCTTGACCCTATCCCCTCCTCTCTTCTCCAGACCATTTCCGGAGACCTTCTCCCTTACCTCACCTCGCTCATCAACTCATCCTTGACCGCTGGCTATGTCCCTTCCGTCTTCAAGAGAGCGAGAGTTGCACCCCTTCTCAAAAAACCAACACTCGATCCCTCCGATGTCAACAACTACAGACCAGTATCCCTTCTTTCTTTTCTCTCCAAAACTCTTGAGCGTGCCGTCTTTAGCCAACTCTCTTGCTATCTCTCTCAGAATGACCTTCTTGATCCAAACCAGTCAGGTTTCAAGACTGGTCATTCAACTGAGACTGCTCTTCTCGGTGTCACGGAGGCTCTCCGCACTGCCAAAGCTAACTCTCTCTGCTCTGCTCTTGTCCTTCTAGACCTGTCTGCTGCCTTTGATACTGTGAACCATCAGATCCTCCTCTCCACCCTCTCCGAGTTGGAAATCTCCGGCGCGGTTCACTCTTGGATTGCGTCCTACCTGACAGGTCGCTCCTACCAAGTGGCGTGGCGAGAATCTGCATCCGCACCACGTGCTCTCACCACTGGTGTCCCCCAGGGCTCAGTTCTAGGCCCTCTTCTATTCTCGCTATACACCAAGTCACTTGGCTCTGTCATATCCTCACATGGCCTCTCCTATCATTGCTACGCAGACGACAAAAACTAATCTTCTCCTTTCCCCCTTCTGATAACAAGGTTGCGAATCGCATCTCTGCATGTCTGGCAGACATATCAGTGTGGATGACGGATCACCACCTCAAGCTGAACCTCCCGGGGAAGGACTGCCTGTTCCATGATCTCGCCATCACGGTTGACAACTCCGTTGTGTCCTCCTCCCAGAGTGCAAAAAGCCTTGGCGTGACCCTGGACAACACCCTGTCGTTCTCCGCTAACATCAAGGCGGTGACCAGATCCTGTAGGTTCATGCTCTACTACATTCGGAGAGTACGACCCTGCCTTACACAGGAAGCGGCACAGGTCCTAATCCAGGCACTTGTCATCTCTCGTCTGGATTACTGCAACTCGCTGTTGGCTGGGTTCCCTGCCTGTGCCATTAAACCCCTACAACTCATCCAGAATGCCGCAGCCCATCTGGTGTTCAACCTTCCCAAGTTCTCTCACGTCACCCCGCTCCTCCGCACACTCCACTGGCTTCCAGTTGAAGCTCGCATCTGCTACAAGACCATGGTGCTTGCCTACAGAGCTGTGAGGGGAACGGCAACTCTGTACCTTCAGGCTCTGATCAGTCCCTACACCCAAACGAGGGCATTGCGTTCATCCACCTCTGGCCTGCTGGCTCCCCTACCTCTGCGGAAGCATAGTTCCCGCTCAGCCCAGTCAAAACTGTCCGCTGCTCTGGCACCCCAATGGTGGAACAAGCTCCCTCATGACGCCAGGACGGCGGAGTCACTCACCACCTTCCGGAGACACTTGAAACCCCACCTCTTTAAGGAATACCTGGGATAGGATAAAGTAATCCTTCTACCCCCCCTTACCTCACCCCACAAAAAAAATAAAAAATAAAAAATGTGTTGTAAAGTGGTTATCCCACTGGCTGTAAGGTGAATGCACCAATTTTGTAAGTCGCTCTGGATAAGAGCGTCTGCTAAATGACGTAAATGTAAATGTAAATGTCAAAAAAAAAAATATATATATATATATATTATAATAGTTGCTAATTTTGTGTTGCATTAATGTTGCATTCTTTATCATTAAAACATTAAAAATATAAAGAAACAATGGTGTGATTTTGTTTGATTGATGGGAATCTACACTGCAACAGCCTATCATGGCCTTAATAAAAAGAAAGTTAGGCTACGTATGTGACGTATCCTACGTCAGTGTAGCCGCTCAACAGTTACCGCGCATTTTTTAAAGCTGGATGAGTTTTCGCCGGCTTACTCGCTTCAGTTCGTCATATATATCCGTAAGTGGTTGAAAAGCCCACCAACAGTCTCCTCTGCCAAATTGGATACGACACCGACGCCTCCTGATGTTGTAGTTGGAGAAGGAGACCCTGGACGACAGTCTGAGCCTGATGCTAGTAGCTCCGTGGAGTCCGGGGCAGCATTTGGGCCACAACTGCCTGTTGAATCAGTGGGTATGAGTGACCTCGGCATGGACAAACCCAAACAGGTTGTGTTGAGGAAATATTCAGTCAAAATGTTTGGTTAAAAAAAAACGATCATTTTCCTCTAGCTGGTATTTGAACAGGGACTGGCTTGAGTACTTGGTGGAAAAGGACTCCGCATTTTGTTATGCGTGCAGGAAATTCAAATCTGTATCATCGGACGCGAACTTCTCCATTAAGGGATTTAATGATTGGAAGCATGCAATTGGAACAGGCAAGGGCTTAAATAAGCATGCAGCTTCAAAAGAACATTTAGCCTGTGAAGCAATGTGGAGAGATTCAGAAAAACGTAGAGAGACAGGAAAAGAGATTTCAGGCAAGGGCTTAAATAAGCATGCAGCTTCAAAATAACATTTAGCCTGTGAAGCAATGTGGAGAGATTCAGAAAAACGTAGAGCAGGGGTGTCAAACGTCCGGCCCGTGGGCCGGATCAGGCCCGCAAACGGGTTTAATGCGCCCGCGAGATGATTTTGTAAAGTATAAAAATGAGCTGCAATTTTTCAATAAAATAAACTGATGTTCCAATTGTGTCCACTGGATGGCGCAATAGCAATTGTGTTAAGCAAGCAAACTGTTTATACCGGGGCAGAGAAAATAGGTCAAGCAAGTGCAGCCAGTCCGGATGAGCTACTTTGTTTTGCCCACGATATTTATTACGGCTTCTACTTTTAACATTATGTGCTTTGGCACCCTCATTGCCCCAATATGTCTCTGTCAAAAAATAGAAAAGTGGACGCAGAGTGCAGAGTGTTCCAAGAAAAATTGTCATCCTTCTATTTATTCACGGAATTGAATGGGAAAGCTGTATGTTTGGTGTGTTCACAGCATGTTGCAGTGCTGAAAGAATATAACCTTCGTCGCCACTATGTGAGTCTTCATGCCGACAAATATGACAACTTTCAAGGACAGCGGAGAAGAGAGAAGGTGAATGAACTGTTGGTGGGTCTGAAGAAACAGCAGTCTGTGTTTACTCACAGCCGAGACATCAGTGACGCTGCAGTGAAAGCTAGCTACCTCATTGCTAATGAAATCGCAGTGGCTTCAAAACCATTTAGTGAGGGTGAATTTGTAAAAACATGCATGATGAAGGCAGCAGAGATTGTGTGCCCTGAAAAGCACCAGGCTTTTGCAAATATCAGCCTGACAAGAAACACAGTTGCAGACAGGATTTCCGATCTTTCAGTGGATTTGGACAGCCAGTTGAAGCAAAAGTAAAGTCATTTATTGCGTTTTCGGTTGCAATTGATGAAAGCACGGACATTACAGATGTTGCACAACTGGCCATTTTCATCCGCGGAGTTGATGACACATTGACCGTCACCGAGGAGTTTGTGGAGTTGGTGCCGATGACAGATACAACGACAGCAGCTGATATTTTCACTGCACTCGTCGGCGCGCTGGACAGGGTCGGAGTGGACTGGTCCCGCGCTGTCAGCCTGGCTACAGATGTGGCGCCCTCAATTATCGGGAAAAAAGCAGGCGTTGTGACAAAGTTCAGAGAGAAAGTGCAATCTGCAAATGGAGGACGTGATTTTTGGACTTTTCACTGTATTTTACACCAGGAGGCTTTGTGTTGCAAGTCATTAAAGATGGATAACGTCATGAAGGTGGTCATCCAAACTGTTAATTTCATCCGATCCAGAAGCCTGAATCACCGTCAGTTTGACAGCCTTCTCAGAGAGAAAGACCACATCTATGGCCTGCCATACCACACTGAGGTGAGATGGTTAAGCCGAGGTGCTGTGCTGAGGCGTTTCTTTGATTTACGAGAAGAAATTGAACAGTTCATGGAAGAAAAGGGCAAACCAGTGTTAGAATTTAATTCCGCAGAATGGATGCAGGACCTTGCATTTATGGTGGATGTTACAGAGCACCTGAATAACTTGAACAAACAGCTGCAAGGGCGCAACAAAGTTGCCACGCAGTATTATGACATCATACGTTCTTTCAAGTTGAAGCTGTCATTGTGGGAGACGCAACTCGCCGGTGGTGATGCAGCTCACTTCCCCTGTCTGAAAAATGTGTGCGCGACCCAACATGTGGCAGACATGAAGCGGTTCAAAGATAAAATAACGGGACTGTTAAGGGAGTTTGAGCAACGCTTTCAGATTTTTGGTGAACTGGAGAAAGACTTCAACGTTTTTTGTTCGCCATTCACCGTGAATCCCTCTGATCTGCCCGTCAGCATCCAACTTGAAATAATAGACTTGCAGTGTGACTCGGATTTGAAGGGCAAATTTGCCGCAGCTGGCTTGGAAACATTTTATCAGAATCTCTTGCCAGGTTACCCCAACTTGACAGCCCTCGCTGCAAAAATGTTGTGCATGTTTGGAACCACATATCTTTGTGAGCAAGTTCTCTGTAATGAGCATAAATAAAACAAAGCTGCGCTCAAGGCTCACGCACAAGCACTTGAATCACATCCTGAAGTTGGCTGCCACTCAGGATGTGACGCCTGATATTGATGCGCTGGTGAAAGCTAAAAGATGCCAGGTATCAGGAGTCAAATAAACTATGCAACCCCACTTAAAGTGCTGCATGAGACACCCTGATATAGTTCTGTGATCTGTGATATACTTCTGTGAATCACTGAGGCATTGTGTGTTTGTGTGTTGTTTGTCCTCAGAATTTCAAATAACTTGAGGTGTTTTATGATTAATAGTGATGTTGTGCTTTTGGACACACTGTCCTCAGGCTCCAGCTTTATGTTTATATGTTTTTATGTTGATGTGCTATTGTTTTTAATTGATTTTATTTTATTTGTATATTTAACCTATTCTTGACTCTGTGGTTCTTGCACTTGTTTGGGGAACAGGATTTAATTATTTGTATCTACATTTCTGCCTGAGAAATGACACCCTGATATAGTTCTGTGATCTGTGAAACAGTTATGTGAAATACTGAGGCATTGTGTGTTTGTGTGTTCTTTTTCTTTAGAATTTTCAAATAAACTTCAGGTGTTATATGATTAATAGTGATGTTGTGCTTGTACTATTTTGGACACACTGTCCTCAGGCTCCAGCTTTATGTTTTATGTTGATAGTATTAAAACAAAGAAAACAATCTGAAGTTGTTGTTTTTAAGTTATATATACCATGATTTTACCGGTCCGGCCCACTTGGGAATATATTTTCCTCCATGTGGCCCCTGAGCTAAAATGAGTTTGACACCCCTGCTCTAGAGCATCCCGTATATTTATAGCGCTGCATTTCGTCCCCCTCTGACCATGGATAGGGTTGGGAGCATTCCTGAGTTCACTTATGGTCCCACTAAGGTAATCTTAGGAGATATTCCTTTTGGCATACTGTAAATGCCTGTGCATAATGTACCTAATAAAGCATAATTATTTTAATTATCTTCAAAGGAATTCTGTAGAAGCAGCCTTTATTTTCAGACTCTGCAGGCCTGCTGGGAGGAAGTATATTATAATAAACAGGTAAGATTCATCCCACAAAAACAGTAACCACAGAAAAAAAGAGAGAGATTTAATCCCAAAACAAGAGTTTTATTTCAAGATAGTTTAGAGAAGATGGTCATAAGATCACTTGCAAATTGTGAGACATGAGCAGTTGTGAAATGTTGCGAGAAGCCCTTCTGAAAGCACATTATATGGTCTTTAGTGGCACGGTCTCACACCTTACCTCATCTTGCAGAAGAAGCTCATGGTCCACTATCTGCTGCTCCAGAGTCGAGGCCAGGTCTCGCCCCATGTCACCATGGAGCACATGAGCGACTGGCTGGTGTCTCAGGGCAAAAATCCCTTAGGGAGAGGTGAGTACCACGTCAGCTCTCACCTTCACTGCCATTCTCTGTCACCAGCAGCACTCCAGGAGGTGTGGGTAAAATAAACAACAAAAAATAGGAAGCCAGGAAAGTTGAAATGCTTTGTGTTTTATTTGAAGGGTGTGGAAGGAAACCCTGGAGGAGGGGAACGAACTCGCTCGGCTGGTAAGAGAATGAGAGTTAGAGACTTAGACTATCAGTCAGTGAGCTCTTTTCTAGCCTTTCAACAACTAGTTAGTACAGCAGAATATATCTGTTGTGAAATTACACTAATGGGACTTCCTGTTTCCTACGGCAGACCTGGGAAGTAAACACCTGCCTAAAAATGATTGACATGGAGCACGAGGCTGTCTGCAAGCTCCGCCGCTCTATGCACCCCACCTCTCAGCTGGCGCTGACATGTGAGTTCCATGTACTGCCCTGCATACAGCTTGCTCCATTCATCTACACATCTGGAGCTATGCAGAAAGAAACTAGGGCAGTGTTCTCTGTGAGAACATTGCACATCGTTTAGCTTTCTCTGCTGCTTTTTGTTGATTTCAGCGACCCTAAGGTCCACAGCATCGTGGAGAGAGCTGTGAGGAGCATTCTGGACAAGCTGTCCAATAAGCCCTGTAGCAACCTGCTCAGCCCATCCCAGGTGGTGGTGGAGCTGGTGCCCAGGATCCTCCTGGCCCTGTGGCTTCAGCCAGAGGAAGGCCATTCAGATCACCCCATCCTCCTAAGCGGGATGGCTGTGAGTATGGTGGTGGCCGTACACCCCTTTCTCCCGTGCTGCTGTTTTTGACTCTGTGAGGTCGATCCTCGGGAGAATCAGCCAGTCCTTCTCCCTGGATGACCTCACAACCCCTTTTTTTATGAGCTCTGTCTGTGCCTTTGTGGTGGACGAGGTGAAAAGCTACTTCCAGCCTACTGCAGACACCCTGCCAGTCCCCCCTGTCCTAGTGGTGGCCGTCTCCGACACACTACCAGCTGACATCCAAGCAGGTGAGTAGCACTCATAGAGAGCACTCTGACAGATGCCTTTTGTCATGACATACTCCTGAGTGGCGCAGTGGTCTAAGGCACTGCAAAGCAGTGCTAACTGTGCCACTAGAGATCCTGGTTCGAATCCAGGCTCTGTCGCAGCCGGCCGCGACCGGGAGACTCATGGGCGGCGCACAATTGGCCCAGCGTCGTCCAGGCTAGGGGAGGGAATGGCCGGCAGGGATGTAGCTCAGTTGATAGAGAATGGAGTTTGCAACGCCAGGGTTGTGGGTTCGATTCCCACGGGCGGCCAGTATAAAATAAAAAAAAAAAAAAATGTATTCACTAACTGTAAGTCGCTCTGGAAAAGAGCGTCTGCTAAATGACTAAAATGTAAAAATGTAATCAAATCAAATCAAATTTTATTGGTCACATGCGCCGAATACAACAGGTGCAGACATTACAGTGAAATGCTTACTTACAGCCCTTAACCAACAGTGCATTTTTTTAAACAAAAAAAGTAAAAATAAAACAACAACAAAAAAAGTGTTGAGAAAAAAAAGAGCAGAAGTAAAATAAAGTGACAGTAGGGAGGCTATATATACAGGGGGGTACCGGTTGCAAGTCAATGTGCGGGGGGCACCGGCTAGTTGAGGTAGTTGAGGTAATATGTACATGTGGGTAGAGTTAAAGTGACTATGCATAAATACTTAACAGAGTAGCAGCAGCGTAAAAAGGATGGGGTGGGGGCAGTGCAAATAGTCTGGGTAGCCATGATTAGCTGTTCAGAGTCTTATGGCTTGGGGGTAGAAGCTGTTGAGAAGTCTTTTGGACCTAGACTTGGCACTCCGATACCGCTTGCCGTGCGGTAGCAGAGAGAACAGTCTATGACTAGGGTGGCTGGAGTCTTTGACAATTTTGAGGGCCTTCCTCTGACACCGCCTGGTATAGAGGTCCTGGATGGCAGGAAGCTTTGCCCCAGTGATGTACTGGGCCGTACGCACTACCCTCTGTAGTGCCTTGCGGTCGGAGGCCAAGCAGTTGCCATACCAGGCGGTGATGCAACCAGTCAGGATGCTCTCGATGGTGCAGCTGTAGAATTTTTTGAGGATCTGAGGACCCATGCCAAATCTTTTTAGTCTCCTGAGGGGGAATAGGCTTTGTCGTGCCCTCTTCACGACTGTCTTGGTGTGTTTGGACCATGATAGTTCGTTGGTGATGTGGACACCAAGGAACTTGAAGCTCTCAACCTGTTCCACTACAGCCCCGTCGATGAGAATGGGGGCGTGCTCAGTCCTCTTTTTTTTCCTGTAGTCCACAATCATCTCCCTTTGTCTTGGTCACGTTGAGGGAGAGGTTGTTGTCCTGGCACCACACGGCCAGATCTCTGACCTCCTCCCTATAGGCTGTCTCATCGTTGTCGGTGATCAGGCCTACCACTGTTGTGTCGTCGGCAAACTTAATGATGGTGTTGGAGTCGTGCCTGGCCATGCAGTCATGGGTGAACAGAGAGTACAGGAGGGGACTGAGCACGCACCCCTGAGGGGCCCCCGTGTTGAGGATCAGTGTGGCAGATGTGTTGTTACCTACCCTTACCACCTGGGGGCGGCCCGTCAGGAAGTCCAGGATCCAGTTGCAGAGGGAGGTGTTTAGTCCCAGGATCCTTAGCTTAGTGATGAGCTTAGAGGGCACTATGGTGTTGAATGCTGAGCTGTAGTCAATGAATAGCATTCTCACGTAGGTGTTCCTCTTGTCCAGGTGGGAAAGGGCAGTGTGGAGTGCGATAGAGATTGCATCATCTGTGGATCTGTTGGGGCGGTATGCAAATTGGAGTGGGTCTAGGGTTTCTGGGATAATGCTGTTGATGTGAGCCATGACCAGCCTTTCAAAGCACTTCATGGCTACAGACGTCAGTGCTACGGGTCGGTAGTCATTTAGGCAGGTTATCTTAGAGTCCTTGGGCACGGGGACTATGGTGGTCTGCTTGAAACATGTTGGTATAACAGACTCAGTCAGGGACATGTTGAAAATGTCAGTGAAGACACTTGCCAGTTGGTCAGCACATGCTCGGAGTACACGTCCTGGTAATCCGTCTGGCCCTGCGGCCTTGTGAATGTTGACCTGCTTAAAAGTCTTACTCACATCGGCTACGGAGAGCGTGATCACATAGTCATCCGGAACAGCTGGTGCTCTCATGCATGCTTCAGTGTTGCTTGCCTCAAAGCGAGCATAGAAGTGGTTTAGCTCGTCTGGTAGGCTTGTGTCACTGGGCAGCCTTGTAGTAGTAAAGCCAATCAGGATTTTAATTGTCACACCAAACACAGATGCAGATCTGGCTTCTTCGCACCTGGAGGTTGTGGACATCACCCCTAACAAAGAGGCTCACCTGGCTTCTTCCCACCTGGAGCTTGTGGACATCACCCCTAACACAGAGTTAGCCCCGGCTTCTTCCTATCAGAAGGTTGTGGAAACCACCCCTAACACAGAGGCAGACCGGGCTTCTTCCCACCTGGAGGTTGTGGACATCCCCCCTAACACAGAGGCAGACCCGGCTTCTTCCCACCTGGAGCTTATGGACATCCCCCCTAACACAGAGGAAGACCGGGCTTCTTCTCACCTGGAGGTTGTGGACATCACCCTTTACACAGAGGCAGACCCGGCTTCTATCCACCTAGAGGTTGCGGACATCACCCCTAACACAGAGGCAGACCTGGCTTCTTCCCACCTGGAGGTTGTTTACAAAACCCGTAGCACAGAGGCAGACCCGGTATCTTACCACCTGGAGGTTGAGGACATCACTCCTAACACAGAGGCAGACCTGGCTTCTTTCCACCTGGAGGTTGCGGATATCACCCCTAACACAGAGCCAGACCTGGCTTCTTCCCACCTGGAGGTTGTTTACAAAACCCGTAGCACAGAGGCAGACCCGGTATCTTACCACCTGGAAGTTGAGGACATCACTCCTAACAAAGAGGCAGACCTGGCTTCTTTCCACCTGGAGGTTGCGGATATCACCCCTAACACAGAGGCAGACCTGGCTTCTTCCCACCTGGAGGTTGTTTACAAAACCCGTAGCACAGAGGCAGACCCGGTATCTTACCACCTGGAGGTTGAGGACATCACTCCTAACACAGAGGCAGACCTGGCTTCTTTCCACCTAGTTGTTGTGGACATCACTTTTGACACAGAGGCAGACCCGGCTTATTCCCAGCTGGAGGTTGTGGAAGTCACCCCTAATATAGAGGTAGAACCTGTCTCTTCCAACTTGGAAGTTGTGGACATCACACCTTACACAGAGGCAGACCCGGCTTCTACCCACCTGAAGGTTGTGGACATCACCCCTAACACAGAGGCAGACCCGGCTTGTTCTCAGCTGGAGGTTTTGGACCTCTCCCCCTAACACAAATGCATACCCGGCTTCTTCACTCTTGGAGGTTGTGGACGTCACACTTGAAGAAAAGCCTCTCATGGTGGCCGTCTCCGCCACTCTGCCATCTGCCATCCAAGCAGGTGAGTAAGACTTATAGAAAGCACTCTGACAGGTGCCATTTGTCATGATAACATGTAAAGTGTTGGTCCCATGTTTCATGAGCTGAAATAAAAGATCCCATTCAACTGGCCAGTGTTTAGAACCTACGGTTTGCATTTATTTACGTTCTGTCCCGCTTTTTGTCCTTTTCCAGAGGATGTTGCTGTGGTCACCCCGGACGTCACCCCACACGTCACCAAGGACGTGACCCTGGATGTTCCATGCAGGGCGAGGAAAAGGGGCAGTCCGGCGTTTTTTGCAGGCTTTGGAGGGCAGTGTGCTGCTGCGCTTGCCACAAGGAAGAGGAGGAACAATATTAACTATTCATTAGACCAGAAACAGGATTGAACCATAGACCATTAAATTCTTTGCATTATAGTTGCCTTCAATTCTGATTTTCTTCTGTTTAATTCTTAATTAATTTCAGAACATTTCTCTAAACTTTGTGGAGTAGGTTGTATAAATAAGTGGGAAACATCCCAATCATAATTTTAATGCTTTTAATAATTTACCTATGACATTTTTTTTAGATGTATTATTTGACGAAAAAGTGGAGGGCGCTCAACCAACGTTGAGTCGAGGTGCAACCAAAAACCTTAATCATAATCTAAAAGGAAAAGCGCAACTCTTTCTCACTATTAAAAATGCATTGTTTTATTCAAGCAAGGTTAAAAGATTAACGTTTAGGCCTAGTCTATGACGATATGCAAGTTGTGTTTGCCCAGTTAAAGGGGGACCCAGACTCACCCTGGTTCTTGAGGGTTGCAGACACTGAATAATTATCATTTGAAATAAATGGCACTTTTCAAGTCTTGACTAAATATCTTTAATGAATATGAATTAAACATTTTATTTCATTTTTTTATTTAACCTATATTTAACCAGGTAGGCCAGTTTAGAACAAGTTCTCATTTACAACTGCGACCTGGCCAAGATAAAGCAAAGTAGTGCGATAAAAACAACAACAACACAGAGTTACACATGAGATAAACAAAACATACAGTCAATAACACAATAGAACATCTATATACAGTGTTTGCAAATGTAATAAGTTATGGATGTAAGGCAATAAATAGGCCATAGTGCAAAATAATTACAATTTAGTATTAACACTGGAGTGATAGATGTGCAGAAGATGATGTACAAATAGAGATACTGCGGTGCAAATGAGCAAAATAAATAACAATATGGGGATGAGGTAGTTGGGTGGGCTAATTACAGATGGGCTGTGTACAGGTGCAGTGATCGGTAAGCTGCTCTGACAACTGATGCTTAAAGTTAGTGAGGGAGATAAGAGTCTCCAGCTTCAGAGATTTTTGCAGTTCTTTCCAGTCATTAGCAGCAGAGAACTGGAAGGAATGGTGGCCAAAGGAGGGGTGATATACCTGCTGGAGCGCATACCACGGGTGGGTGTTGCTATGGTGACCAATGACTTCAGATAAGGCTGGGATTGATGACCTGGAGCCAGTGGGATTGGCGGCGAATATGTAGTGAGGGCCAACCAACGAAAGCGTACAGGTCACAATGGTGGGTAGTATATGGGGCTTTGGTGACAAAACGGATGGCACTGTGATAGACTACATCCAATTTGCTGAGTAGAGTGTTGGAGGCTATTTTGTAAATGACATCGCCGAAGTCAAGGATCGGTAGGATAGTCAGTTTTACGAGGGCATGTTTGGCAGCATGAGTGAAGGAGGCTTAGTTGTGAAATAAGAAGTCGATTCTAGATTTAACATTGGATTGGAGATGCTTAATGTGAGTCTGGAAGGAGAATTTACGGTCTAACCAGACACCTAGGTATTTGTAGTTGTCCACATATTCTAAGTCAGACCCGCGAGAGTAGTGATTCTAGTTGGGCGGGCTGGTGCATGCAGCGTTCGATTGAAGAGCATGCATTTCGCTTTTAATAGCGTTTTAAGAGCAGTTGGAGGCTACGGAAGGAGTGTTGTATGGCATTGAAGCTCGTTTGGAGGTTTGTTAACACAGTGTCCAATGAAGGGCCAGATGTATACAAAATGGTGTCGTCTGCGTAGAGGTGGATCTGAGAGTCACCAGCAGCAAGAGCGACATCATTGATAAACACAGAGGACAGAGTCGGCCGAGAATTGAACCCTGTGGCACCCCATAGAGACTGCCAGAGGTCCAGACAACAGGCCCTCCGATTTGACTCATTGAACTCTATCTGAGAAGTAGTTGTTTGAGAAACCAAGGCTATTTAGTCTGCCAATAAGAATGCGGTGATTGACAGAGTCGAAAGCCTTGCTAGGTCGATAAAAGACAGTACTGTCTTTTATCGATCGCGGTTATAATATCGTTTAGGACATTGAGCGTGGCTGAGGTGCACCCATGACCAGCTCGGAAACCAGATTGCATAGCGGAGAAGGTACGGTGCGATTCGAAATGGTCGGTGATCTGTTTGTTAACTTGGCTTTCAAATACTTTCGAAAGACAGGGCAGGATGGATATAGGTCTGTAACAGTTTGGATCTAGAGTGTCACCCCCTTTGAAGAGGGGGATGACTGCGGCAGCTTTCAATCTCTGGGGATCTCAGATGATACGAAAGAGAGGTTGAACAGGCTAGTAACAGGGGTTGCTACAATTTCGGCGGCTAATTTTAGAAAGAAAGGGTCCAGATTGTCTAGCCCAGCTGATTTGTAGGGGTCCATATTTTGGGGGGGTTCATGAGCAAGTTGCAGAGCTGGTGGCCGGGGTAGGGATAGCCAGGTGGACAGCATGGCCAGCCGTAGCAAAATTCTTATTGAATTTCTCGATTATCGTAGATTTATCGGTGGTGACAGTGTTTCCTAGCCTCAGTGCAGTGGGTAGCTGGGAGGAGGTGCTCTTATTCTCCATGGACTTTACAGTGTCCCGAATATCTTTGGAGTTAGTGCTACAGGATGCACATTTCTGTTTGAAAAAGCTAGCCTTTGCTTTCCTAACTGATTGTGTATATTTGTTCCTGACTTCCCTGAAAAGTTGCATATCGCGGGTGCTGTTCGATGCTAATGCAGTACGCCACAGGATGTTTTTGTGCCTGTCAAGGGCAGTCAAGTCTGGGATGAACCAGGGGCTATATCTGTTCTTAGTTCAGAATTGTTTGAATGGGGTATGCTTATTTAAGATGGAGAGGAAAGCACTTTTAAAGAACAACCAGGCATCCTCTACTGACGGAATGAGGTCAACTACAATTGACTTGAGGATCAGAGCAGGAAGGCTGACTGGCTAGCCCTGAAGGCCCTCTGCCTCTACCTCTGTGTGGTTCATCTCAGCCAAGAGGTTGTATGGGTTGTCTGTCTCTCACTGGGTGTGAATCACTATCACTATGACCTCTCGCTCCGCCTGCCCGTTGGCCTGATCACAGGAGCAGGGGTGATGGCATCCAGGGTAACCTCTTCCTCTCCTGTATCTAACGCATCTTTCTGGCTGTGAGTTCGACTGAGGTCACTCGTTCTCTCTCCCAGGGTGTTGGATAGTTTCTCCTCCTCTGTGTCTTGTGTATTTTCTAAATTGTAGAATAATAGTGAAGACATCAAAACTATTAAATAACACATATGGCATCATGTAGTAACCAAAAACGTGTTACACATATCAAAATATGTTTGAGATGTGAGATTCTTCAAAGTAGCCACCCTTTGCCTTGATCACAGCTTTGTACATACAGAATAATACGAAATGTTCTGAGACCAGGTTGCGCTTTCACCTCCCTCGGTAAGAGGGGAATAAGGCAACCTCAGAGTTACATTCAAGGATACTTTATTGACACACACGGATGAAATGGACATGGAAAGGTAGTGGAATGATAGTGGTCCTGTAATGGACAGATAACAGGGCTAATGAATATGCACAATAACTGATAGCACAAGTAGAGCAACAACACTATTAACAAAGGAAGGGCTGTATTAATGGCATAATGCTACCTGCAGAGTATTACACAACACAGTAAACACAAAGAGGCAACTTACAATAGGCAATGGTAGTAAATATAAAGAACAACAAGCAAGAATGATATGCATGTTACAAACTCACTTTGTGCACGTACACTATCCCACGGTATCTCTGTGCATTCAAATTGTCATCGATAAAATGCAATTGGGTTCATTGTCCGTAGCTTATGCCTGCCCATACCATAACCCCACTGCCACCATGGGGCATTCAAAACGTTGACGTCAGCAAACAGCTCGCCCATATGCTGCTTTACAAGTGGTCTGAAGTCGTGAGGCCAGTTAGAAGTACTGCCAAATTCTCTAAAGCCGCCTTGGATTATGGTTGAGAAATTAACATAAACTTATCTGGCAACAGCTCTGGTGGACATTCCGGCAGTCAGTAAGCCAATTGCACGCTGCCTCATAACTTGAAAAAATTGTGGCATTGTGTTGTGTGACAAAACTGCACATTTTAGAGTGGCCTTTTATTGTCCTCAGCACAAGGTGCACCTGTCTAATTATCATGCTGTTTAATCAGTTTCTTGATATGCCACATTTGTCAGGTGGATGGATTATCTTGGCAAAGGAGAAATGCTCGCTTACAGGGATGTAAACAAATTTGTGCACACAATTTGAGAGAAATAAGCTTTTTGTGCGAACGAAATATTTCACGCTTTTATTTCAGCTCATGAAACATGGGACCAACACTTTACATATTGCGTTAATATTTTTGTTCAGTGTAGTGATTAGGTTGGGAGAATGGGATCCTATCTGGGCTAGCTAAAGCCAACTTCATGGTTAGTAGTATGACAGAGAAAAAATAACAAGACAAATTTAAACATCACAAATCTGAGGGGGCAGGTGACCCTGTGCCCCCCTTTGGGCATGACGTCTCTGCTATCAACCACATCATTCTGTCTCCGTGAATATTCAAAACAGACACATTCATTCAGGTCTGGTACTGTTCCTACCATATAGATCAGGGATGGACAATTCCTGTCCTTGGGGGCCGGAGTGGTGTCACACTTTTTCCGCACACTTTAGGAGCTCAGATGCACAATTTAATAACCTAATAACCAAAGTTTCGACAGACAAGCTGTCTTCATCAGGGTATCCTGACGTTGGTTATTAAGTTATTAAATTATTGCATCTGAGCTCCTAGAGTGTGCGGCTCTCCTTTTCTTTTTCAAGTGTTCTACTCCGATAGCCAGCACCTCGCCTAAATAGGTGTGCGTTTCTTTCGCCTCCATATTAATCTGGTACTGGTCCTACCATATAGATCAGGGATGGACAATTCCAGTCCTTGGGGGTCGGAGTGGTGTCACACTTTTTCCCCATCCCTAGCAAACACAGCTGATTAAACTTATTGCATTCTAAACTGAAGCCCATGAGTACTTGATTATTAGAGTCAAATGTGTTTGCTGGGGCTGGGGAACAAGTGTAACACCAATCAGGTCCCGAGGACTGGAGTTGCCCATCCCTGATATAGATGCTCTGTTTGCACACATCGAGGGATGTGGTGACAGTGGAGACAAGGGAACACACATAAACAGCTTTGTCCTTTTAGAAGGTCGTCATAATCCTTACATAAATATGATGTGTATGCAAGAAATGCAGAGCCACTTCCAAAAACATATTGACAGAGTCTAGTATCTAGTAATCTAATCAATTAGTTTTCAACCCCTTTGTTATGGCAAGCCTAAATAATCTCAGGAGTAAAAATGTGCTTAACAAGTCACATAATCAGTTAGATGGACTCACTATGTGTGCAATAATAGTGATTTTCAAACGACTACATAATCTCTGTACCCCACACATACAATTATCTATAAGGTCCCTCAGTCCAGCAGTGAATTTGAAACATAGATTCAACCATGAAGACCAGGGAGGTTTTCCAATGCCTCGCAAAGTAGGGCACATTTGGTAGATGGGTACAATTAAAGCAGACATTGAATATTCCTTTGAGCATGGTGAAGGTATTAATTACGCTTTGGATGGTGTATTAATACACCCAGTCACTACAAAAATACAGGCGTCCTTCCTAACTCAGCTGCCGGAGAGGAAGGAAAACTATCAGGGATTTCACCATGAGGCCAATGGTGGCTTTAAAACAGTTAGAAAGTTTAATGGCTTTGATAGGAGAAAACTGAGGATGAATCATCAACATTGTAGTTACTCCACAATACTAACCTAATTGACAGAGTAAGCACTCACTAACTGTAAGTCGCTCTGCATAAGAGCGTCTGCTAAGTTTGCAATAAGGCACTAAAGTAAAACTGCAAATAATGTGGCAAAGAAATTAACTTTATGTCCTGAATACAAAGTGTAATGTTTGGGGCAAATCCAACACAACACATCACTGAGTACCACTCTTCATATTTCCAAGCATGGTGGTGGCTGCATCATGTTATGGGTATGCATGTCATTGGCAAGGACTAGAGACTTTTTTAGGATAAAAAGAAACGGAATAGAGCTAAGTACAGTCAGAATGCTAGAGGAAAACCTGGTTCAGTCTGCTTTCCAACAGACACTGGGAGACAAATTCCCTCTTCAGCAGGACAATAACCTAAAACACAAGGCCAAATATTCACTGGAGTTGCTTACCAAGATGACATTGAATGTTCCTGAGTGGCTTAGTTACAGTTTTGACTTAATTCGGCTTGAAAACTTATGGCAAAAAAAATAAATGGCTGTCTATATAATGTATATTGCATATATTTTACAATCCAGTTGTGCAAAGCTCTTGGAGACTTACCCAGAAAGACACAGCTTTAATCGACTCAGGGGTGGGAATACTTATGTAAATGAGATTTCTGTATTTCATTTCCAATACATTTGCAAAAATTTCAAAAACGTGTTTTCACTTTGTCATTATGGGGTATTGTATGTAGCTGCGTGAGAGAAAATATTATAATTGAATCCATTTTGAATTCAGGCTGTAAGAAAACAACATGTGGAATAAGTTAAGGGGTATGAATACTTTCTGAATGCACTGTATATCTGCAAGAAAATGATAAATATGTGAATGTTTGAAAGGGGGTCATATAAACATTGCCTTATTTATATTTTTACAGACAATATTAAGTGAATTCTGTCTGAAATAGTCATGCTATAATGGGCATAGTTTCTCAGACCAAATTTCCATTCTGGCTGAAACAAAGCAATCTGATCATGCTCCAGTCAAATACAGCTATAGGGAATGCCTATACATTGTCCAATCTCCTTCCACACATTGATTTCATTCTTCGCATCTTTATTCAGAAACAAACAAACTTGAAATTAAGTGCTGTTTCAGTGTCTTGTTGCAGGTTGTGCAATGTTCAAACGTGTGTGTGATATTAGCATTAACTTGTGTGTGCGGTGTCAAGTGTGGATGGTCCTATGTATGCAAATAGCCGAGATTGGATATTTCAGCACCATGGACAGCAGCGACATTGGGATAGCGAGATCTGTAATTCAGCAACACATGACACTGGATAGCGGCTGTCTCAGGTGAACTTGGCAATGGGAAAATCCCATCTAATAGGAAACGAGGCATAGGAGGCAAAAAGACTGAAGGAGAAGACTCCCACAGGAACTCTATGCTTAACTGTTCTGCCACATTCATTTCAAATGTTAAATTTTTCGATTTGTAAATAAAAGGGAACACATCTGCAAATAATGTAAATTGACTTTTCTAACTACACTGTACAGCTTTAGTGTGTCTGTGCGTCATAGTTACAACTGCAAGCAATTCGCTTCTCAAATCCTTCTCAAATGTCTGTTTAATGTGAGAAACTAAATTAAAAACAACCGTTAGACTAATACAATGCGTACTGTCACAAATTATTACTATTCCCAACAAGACAACGAAGTGATGGTCTTTACCCACCATGGAGACTTATAAAGGCTACTTCCCCCACCAAAAGTTCCCACGCAGAGCGATGTTGTTTACTACATCATTATGCATATGTAGCGTGGTCCGTTCTGCGTTGTGTACTTTTAATTAGGACACTGCCACAACTGGAATTCTGATGGTTGGATAATTTTTATTCGACCTAAACACGAAGAGACAAAAAAAGATGTTAGCCCCTTGGTGCAGCCACAGCTCTCGGGCACCTTGCTAGTTGAAGGTCAGGCAAAGAGAACAGGTGCTGCATGCACACATTCAGTGCCTAACAACACACTATACAATACAAGTAAAATGATATACAACATAATTCTGACAAAATAAAAGAGTTACCTGTACACGAAGAGACAACACACAATAGGTTAGCCCTTGGTGCAGCCACAGCTCTCGGGCACCTGCGTGAGCACATAGAAACTCACTCAAACACTGACCCAAATACTCCCGAGTTACAATAGGTACCCAAATTAGCGAGCTTGGTGAAAGTTGTTAACATAAATCTTTATATTGTCCACATTGTAACAAAACCTATAGTTGCGTAACAGCACTTTGTGTAACTTTACCACAGTTTTATATTGACAAATTACGGCGCCAAGGACAACATACCTTGCTAGTTGAAGGTCAGGCAAAAGAGAACAATAAGAGGGTACATAAATACAGATAACCCGCGATGGACCAAACCAAAATATACAAAACTTTTACAATTAGGTGTATTTACAATATAGATATATAAAAATGTTTGTACACCAAAAAATAACATTAGCTATGCAGCTGTAATTAAATAAAAACCACATTGAATTATTATTATTATTATTAACTTATTAACATCCCCTTTTGACCTGGCCTACTTGAACTGTCCTTGTGTGCAACTTGGTGCATAATCTAGGGGAACAACATCACACTACTACATTCACCCCTACTGTTTTACACTAGATTATAAACACAAAACAAAACACATTACCTCGAAGGTAACAAAGCAAAGAAAGAAAAAAAACATTTCACACCCACAGGGCGACAGAGTAACCCAGTGTAGTCCCTTAATTCTAGACCCACAAATGGTTGATCAGCTGGAAAGCTATCCCGTGAAGGATTAGGAAAAATAAGAGGTAGCTAATCCCTTATTCAACCCTATACAAAAAATGCCAAATACATTTTATGCTGATGAACTACACACAAAGTTACATGAATTGTCAAAAATATTAGACAAACCCACAAATCACTCTAAGACCCACTTAGATTACCACATACACACAACAAAGAAAAGGTAGGCAATATCCTACCGTCACTGAGAAACCAATAATTGTTTCATTTCCTGTGTAGACATAGTTTGGATTAGCCTATTCACTGGCTTAATAAATCTACCTAGTCTAGTCCGAACACCCTCACCCAAAAACCTAGCAGGAATGTCACGGACAGCACCAACCGTGCTCAAAGGTCTAACCTCAGGTTGGGGAGTACTACAGATCGGCATATCCGGAGCCAGCACACTTTCAATTTCCGACTCAACACTAGTAGTGTCAGACGACTGATCAGAATCCTGGTAGATTGTCACAGACCAGACTGACAAAGCATCTTCAACCAAGTTAACAACATCAGGCACAGCACCATCCCAGCTGAGTGGAGTTTCACTATCAGAATTTTTGTAGGCTTTGGGGATCTCAGCCCCGAAACCTGAAGGATCTGGAGAAGGTCTGTATGGAGGAGCGGGCCAAAATCCCTGCTGCAGTGTGTGCAAACCTGGTCAAGACCTACAGGAAACGTATGATCTCTGTAATTGCAAACAAAGGTTTCTGTACCAAATAATAAGTTCTGCTTTTCTGATGTATCAAATACTTATGTCATGCAATAAAATGCAAATTAATTACTTAAAAATCATACAATGTGATTTTCTGGATTTATGTTTTACATTCCGTCTCTCACAGTTGAAGTGTACGTATGATAAAAATTACAGACCTCTACATGCTTTGTAAGTAGGAAAACCTGCAAAATCGGCAGTGTATCAAATACTTGTTCTCCCCACTGTATGTACTGGATATCATTTTTATTTTAAATTTTTTGTCATTTAGCAGACGCTCTTATCCAGAGCGACTTACAGTTAGTGAGTGCATACATCATTTATATTTTTCATACTGGCCCTCCGTGGGAATCGAACCCACAACCCTGGCGTTGCAAACGCCATGCTCTACCAACTGAGCAACATCCCTGCCGGCCATTCCCTCCCCTACCCTGGACAACGCTGGGCCAATTGTGCGGCGCCCCATGGGTCTCCCGGTCGCGGCCGGCTACGACAGAGCCTGGATTCGAACCAGAATCTCTAGTGGCACAGCTAGCACTGCAATGCAGTGCCTTAGACCACTGCGCCACTCAAAGGGTGCCAGCTTTGCAACCCATCTCTGCTCGCATGCATCGTCTCGGCTTTGTTAGAATATATTTGAGTGGATTGTTGTCGGTCCACACAGTAAACTTATGCCCTCGCAGCCAATGGCTGAATTTATCATGAATGGCCCATTTCATGGCTAGAAATTCCAGCCGGTGAGCAGGATACTTGGATTGTGCATGATTAAGAGATTTACTAGCAAAAGCTATCGGCCTGGCTATGTCCTTCCCATCTTGCACTTGTGATAGTACAGCTCCCAAACCACTAGTAGATGCATCCACGGAAAGTAGAAATGGCTGAGAAAAATCTGGATGAACCAGCAGTGCCTGGTCAACTAGTGCTGATTTCAAAGCTTCAAAAGCGAGTCGACATTCGGCAGTCCAGTCTGCAGCAGTGAGCCTGCGAGGGGGACCAGGCCTCTTCCTACCCTTGCCTCTCCTAGGCTTCTTCTGACCTGTAGTTAGCTTGAAACAATGGCCTAGCAACCATGGAACAATTCTCAATGTAGTGCTGATAGTATACTACCATACCAAGGAAAGAACCTATTTTGATAGGAGACGGTGTGACACCATCAGCTTCCATTATCTCACTCTCAGTCACATTCAAAATGGTTTGAACTTTAGCAGGGTCAGTGGCTACACCCTCCTGAGAAATGATGTGGCCCAAAAACTTTACAGACCTCCTCAGAAACTTGCACTTAGACGGAGACAGTTTAAGGTTGTGCTCCTGCAACCGCTGAAAAACCATCTCAAGTCTCTGCAGACTCTCTTCCTCCGTCTTAGCAAAAACCATCAGATCATCCAAGTAACAAAGGAGACTTAGAACGTTTTGGTCACCAAAGATGGTCAGCATCATTCTCATAAAAGTAGCCGGGCTGTTGCAGAGGCCCTGAGGTAAACGATTGTACTGCGGCAGACCTAAAGGGGAGGAAAAGGCAGTGTATTTCTTGTCCTCTTCATGCAGTGGCACGTTGTAATACCCTGACGTCAAATCCATTGTGCTGAAGAAGGCATTACCTCCCCAGCGGCCAGTACATCAGCCTGATGAGGCAGGGGGATGAGCATCCTTTACTGTGCGGGCATTTAACCACCTGAAGTCAGTACATAGGCGCAAGTCCCCATTCTTTTTCCATACCAGCACCAATGGTGAGGCATACTCGCTGCTGGATTTTCTGACGATTTCCTTTTCCTCCATATCATCCAGTGTTTCCCTGAGTTTTTGGTAATGAGCTGGAGACAGCCTACGATAAGGTCATCGAAATGGGCGGTCATCAGTCAGCCGTATGCGAAGGCAGAACTCCTTTGCCTCGCCACAATCTAGGCTATGTCTAGAGAACACTGTGTCATACTTCCCAATTAAGTTGACAAGTTTATCTTTCCAGAACTGTGAAACTGGACACTCCTCAACAGACAGGCCTTGAAGTCCAAGATTCCTCAGTGTACTGTTGCCATTATCTACACTGCCACCAACTGAACTCTTAGCTGTCAGACTGCCATGTGATCTGTCACATTGAGCCTTTGCCACATTCTGATGAGCTGCTTGCTGCTTGACATCATTAAAATACTCCAATGCAATGCAAGGGTACACATCCGCCACTTTAGCATTTCGTCTCAGGGTAACTGGCGATGTTGTTGGATTCACAATCTTCACAGGGAGCCATCCATCCCCCCACAGAGGCGTAACTACTCTCCCCACTAGTATGTGTCGATTCACACAACGAGACGTGCTGGGCTCGACAACAACAGTACTGCCCACAGAGAGTTTTGTCTTTGGGGGTAGGCGGCCCCACACCAGATGCTCACTCATGGGATGGAGCGTTACTGCTCTCTTCAACTTAATGGTCCCACTTTATCTGGGATGGAGTCTCCTCTCCATCTCTCCAGATTTGACATCACACTGGCTAGAGGAACCTGGTGTACCCGCCACCCGCCAGTAGCTGTCATTTGATTTGAACTGTCTAATCAGAGACTTCAACACATTAGTGCATACAATGAGTTCATCAACCTGCCCATCAACAATAAGCACTGGGACTACATAACAGAAGCCATAAAGTTGAATTTTTACGTCACACATGCCCACTGGGCTAGTTTGTTCCCACCACAACCCACCAGGATGATGTCTGAAGGAGCTAGAAAGTTCCCCTCTACCACTCCTGCCTCCCTCAACCGAGGTACAATATCTGCACGCAGAGTAGTAGCCATGGACCCACTATCTAACATCCCCTTAAGCTCAACTTTATCCTGTACTAGCACAGTGGTGTAAAACAAACTGTCATTCTGAGTAATTCTCATTGTGTTCAGAAAAATGACTGTGTTGTTCTTGGGTACTGACTCACAAAAGTAAAAATAAACAGATTGGATATCATCATCAGTGGAGGAAAAATAAGAATGCCCCACATTGCCCTCCTCAGAACGGAGGCTTTCTAGTTTTCCTGAGACCTGCCAGTCTGTCAACATCCAGGGTTCTACAGTCAAAGCTCATGTGGCCCGGAGAAAAGCACTTGACGCACAGCTGGTGCATTTGAGAGTGAGCTTTGGTCCAGTGATTAGTGCTTCCACAGACAGCACACTCATGCTGACGTTTGTGGAACTGTTTACGGGGCCCTCTACATTTAACATGTTTAAGTCATTTAGCAGACGCTCTTATCCAGAGCGACTTACAGTTAGTGCATACGTTACTTTTTTTTTTCATACCCCCCGTGGGAATCGAACCCACAACCCTGGCGTTGCAAACACCATGCTCTACGAACTGAGCCGGCCATTCCCTCCACTACCCTAGGCGACGCTGGTCCAATTGTGCGCCGCCCCATGGGTCTCCCGGTCGCGGCCGGCTACGACAGAGCCTGGATTCGAACCAGGATCTCTAGTGGCACAGCTAGCACTGCGATGCAGTGCCTTAGACCATTGCGCCACTCACATACTGAGTATTGCTGAGTATTGCTGACCAGAGCCTTCTCTAACAAAGTCAAAACTTTCTTTAATGTCCCACCCTCAGATACAGATGGTGCCTGGTCTGGTTCACGGCCACTTTGAGAAAAAGATGACACATTAGGTATTTTCACAGGACCCACTCCCTCCTGAGTGCAGTCAAAAACAGCAGCAACCTGCTGTGAAAGTTGTGTTCTACATGCTTTACGTTCCCTTAACAGTTCATCCAACCGATCCTGTACCTCACTGGCTGTCCAGTCACGAATGGGTTTGCTCTTGAACACTTGGGCCAACTCTTTATCAGGACAGTTGCGTACAAACATGACTGCCAACTCTGAGCACTGATTGGGTAAGGTCCTTCCCTCACTCACAAGGTACTGTTCGGCTGCCTCTGCAGCTTTGTTAAGCCTAATCCAGAAATCTATTGGACCCTCATTAGCATATGGTTTGATTGAATAGAAATCAGCTAATGGCATACCTGAGCAGACAGTATCCCCAAAGTGTTGCTTGAAAACACTGAACACCGCCTTAACATCTGTGACAACAAGGTTGTTAAGCTTCCAGACTTTGGTCACATCCCGTATCCTCCCCATGAGCCTAGACATCACCTCCCCAACATTCCCAGACCCAGTGTAACCCCTCTTCTCTAGGTAGACTTCCATTAACTCCTCCCACTCCAGGACAGAGTACTTATCTGAGCCATCACCCCTAAAAAGAGGTGGAGCACTAACATCTGACTTCACAACCAGATTCAGCTTGGACGCATCAATAAAGGTTGACCCACACTGCTCAGGCAGGGGAAACTGCTGGGGTTGGTGAGGGGGACGGGCAGGAGAAAGACTTGAAACCCCAGGCTGCAGTAAACTCGCTCTGATAGATTCTCCTATCTCTGAACCAATCTGCTTAATAAGGTCACTAAGCTGACTCTGAGGCGTCCCATTATCACCGAGTACTGTGGATGATGGTACATCAAAAGACAGAGGTGGGATACCCTGGTCAGGTGGAACAAACAGCCTACCCCTCCCAGTGCTTGCAAACTCAGGACTAGCAAACGCTCTACTCCCAGGAGTTCTTGGGTACTGACTCACAAAAGTAAGAATAAACAGATTGGATATCATCATCAGTGGAGGAAAAATAAGAATGCCCCACATTGCCCTCCTCAGAACGGAGGCTTTCTAGTTTTCCTGAGACCTGCCAGTCTGTCCACATCCTGGGTTCTGTCGCTGCCCAGCCTCACTACAGTCAAAGCTCATGTGGCCCGGAGAAAAGCACTTGACGCACAGCTGGTGCATCTGACAGTGAGCTTTGGTCCAGTGATTAGTGCTTCCACAGACAGCACACTCATGCTGACGTTTGTGGAACTGTTTACGGGGCCCTCTACATTTAACATGTTTAAGTCATTTAGCAGACGCTCTTATCCAGAGAAACTTACAGTTAGTGCATACGTTACTTTTTTTTTTTTCATACCCCCAGTGGGAATCAAACCCACAACCCTGGCATTGCAAACACCATGCTCTACGAACTGAGCCGGCCATTCCCTCCACGATGCTGGTTCAATTGTGCACCGCCCCATGGGTCTCCCGGTCGCGGCCGGCTACGACAGAGCCTGGATTCGAACCAGGATCTCTAGTGGCACAGCTAGCACTGCGATGCAGTGCCTTAGACCACTGCGCCACTCACAGACTGAGTATTGCTGAGTATTGCTGACCAGAGCCTTCTCTAACAAAGTCAAAACTTTCTTTAATGTCCCACCCTCAGATACAGATGGTGCCTGGTCTGGTTCACGGCCACTTTGAGAAAAAGATGACACATTAGGTATTTTCACAGGACCCACTCCCTCCTGAGTGCAGTCAAAAACAGCAGCAACCTGCTGTGAAAGTTGTGTTCTACATGCTTTACGTTCCCTTAACAGTTCATCCAACCGATCCTGTACCTCACTGGCTGTCCAGTCACGAATGGGTTTGCTCTTGAACACTTGGGCCAACTCTTTATCAGGACAGTTGCGTACAAACATGACTGCCAACTCTGAGCACTGATTGGGTAAGGTCCTGCCCTCACTCACAAGGTACTGTTCGGCTGCCTCTGCAGCTTTGTTAAATCTAATCCAGAAATCTATTGGACCCTCATTAGCATATGGTTTGATTGAATAGAAATCAGCTAATGGCATACCTGAGCAGACAGTATCCCCAAAGTGTTGCTTGAAAACACTGAACACCGCCTTAACATCTGTGACAACAAGGTTGTTACGCTTCCAGACTTTGATCACATCCCGTGCCCTCCCCATGAGCCTAGACATCACCTCCCCAACATTCCCAGACCCAGTGTAACCCCTCTTCTCTAGGTAGACTTCCATTAACTCCTCCCACTCCAGGACAGAGTACTTATCTGAGCCATCACCCCTAAAAAGAGGTGGAGCACTAACATCTGACTTCACAATCAGATTCAGCTTGGACGCATCAATAAAGGTTGACCCACACTGCTCAGGCAGGGGAAACTGCTGGGGTTGGTGAGGGGGACGGGCAGGAGAAAGACTTGAAACCCCAGGCTGCAGTAAACTCGCTCTGATAGATTCTACTATCTCTGAACCAATCTGCTTAATAAGGTCACTAAGCAAGACTCGGAGGCGTCCCATTATCACCGAGTACTGTGGATGATGGTACATCAAAAGACAGAGGTGGGATACCCTGGTCAGGTGGAACAAACAGCCTACCCCTCCCAGTGCTTGCAAACTCAGGACTAGCAAACGCTCTACTCCCAGGAGCTGACTGTACAATTGGTGTAAATGGAAGGACACCCCTCCCTCTACCCACACTAAAATCCCCAGCATAACACCTCTTATGGATTTGAGAATCTTCCATGGCTCAACAGAGCACTAAAATACAATGTAATTTAGTGCATTCAAATACCCAAAAAAATTAATGCAATAAACAAATTCATCCAAAACATACAAATAAGCACGAATACCTGTATCTAATGAATATGCTACATTCACTTTCACTGTTTACAGTATATATTCACTTACAGTAAACCATCAACAAATTCACATGCGCAGGTCGTGCACCTCATCCACATGCACAGCTCCGGTGGTCGGCTTGAGCTGACCAGTCGGCAGGTCACGTAATTAGGACACTGCCACAACTGGAATTCTGATGGTTGGATAATTTTTATTCGACCTGCACACGAAGAGACAACACACAATATGTTAGCTCTTGGTGCAGCCACAGCTCTCGGGCACCTTGCTAGTTGAAGGTCAGGCAAAGAGAACAGGTGCTGCATGCACACATTCAGTGCCTAACAACACACTATACAATACAAGTAAAATGATATACCACATAATTCTGACAAAATAAAAGACATACCTGCACACCACGAGACAACACACAATAGGTTAGCCCTTGGTGCAGCCACAGCTCTCGGGCACCTGCGTGAGCACATAGAAACCCACTCAAACACTGCCCCAAATACTCCCGAGTTACAATAGGTACCCTAATTAGCGAGCTCGGTGAAAGTTGTTAACATACATCTTTATATTGTCCACATTGTAACAAAACCTGTAGTTACGTAACAGCACTTTGTGTAACTTTACCACAGTTTTATATTGACAAATTACGGCGCCAAGGACAACATACCTTGCTAGCTGAAGGTCAGGCAAAAGAGAACAATAACAGGGTACATAAATACAGATAACCCGCGATGGACCAAACCAAAATATACACAACTTTTACAATTAGGTGTATTTGCAATATAGATACATAAAAATGTTTGTACACCAAAAAATAACATTAGCTATGCAGCTGTAATTAAATAAAGAAACCACATTGAATTATTATTATTATTAACTTATTAACATCCCCTCTTGACCTGGCCTACTTGAACTGTCCTTGTGTGCAATTTGGTGCATAATCTAGGGGAACAACATCACACTACTACACATATAATTCAAGTCATACCTTTATTGTCATTCATGCTCTTATTTTTAACCTAGTAGTTTTGCAAAAGTGTAACCTGCGTCAATTCTAGGAAATATTGGAATAACGTGCTTAAGAGGAGCCCTGACACGCACAACAGGATAACACAACTACCACATTTTCAATTGACAATCATTGATTTAAATGGATGTGGTCAATAGATTTGTATAGGCATATATACTAATTTAATTTAACTTGTAAACCAAGGTTGGATTAGTAGGTCTATGCAACATGCACCTGGATAACCGCGTCATGAATCGGAACGGGCTCCAACGTCCTCATATACACATTATGACAAAATAAAGATCTTAATATTTCACGAAATAAAGACATAGAAGAAAACAGGTTCTAGAAACTCAATTTCTCCATGGCAATAGAATGTAAACATGTAAATTGCGCCAAACATATCCAAATATCGCCTACAACTCAATTCTCAGCGCAGCATATTGGACGACTCCACAGGCATTGATCATTCGCGACTTTAAGTCATTCCTGTTATCTCTAGAGCATCCCGTATATTTATAGCGCTGCATTTCGTCCCCCTCTGACCATGGATAGGGTTGGGAGCATTCCTGAGTTCACTTATGGTCCCACTAAGGTAATCTTAGGATATATTCCTTTTGGCATACTGTAAATGCCTGTGCATAATGTACCTAATAAAGCATAATTATTTTAATTATCTTCAAAGGAATTCTGTAGAAGCAGCCTTTATTTTCAGACTCTGCAGGCCTGCTGGGAGGAAGCATATTACAATAAACAGGTAAGATTCATCCCACAAAAACAGTAACCACAGAAAAAAAGAGATAGATTTAATCCCAAAACAAGAGTTTTATTTCAAGACAGTTTAGAGAAGATGGTCATAAGAGTTTTTAATATCACTTGCAAATTGTGAGACATGAGCAGTTGTGAAATGTTGCGAGAGGCCCTTCTGAAAGCACATTATATGGTCTTTAGTGGCACGGTCTCACACCTTACCTCATCTTGCAGAAGAAACTCATGGTCCACTATCTGCTGCTCCAGAGTCGAGGCCAGGTCTCGCCCCATGTCACCATGGAGCACATGAGCGACTGGCTGGTGTCTCAGGGCAAAAAATCCCTTAGGGAGAGGTGAGTACCACGTCAGCTCTCACCTTCACTGCCATTCTCTGTCACCAGCAGCACTCCAGGAGGTGTGGGTAAAATAAACAACAGATAAATAGGAAGCCAGGAAAGTTTAAATGCTTTGTGTTTTATTTGAAGGGTGTGGAAGGAAACCCTGGAGGAGGGGAACGAACTCGCTCGGCTGGTAAGAGAATGAGAGTTAGAGACTTAGACTATCAGTCAGTGAGCTCCTTTCTAGCCTTTCAACAACTACTCAGTACAGCAGAATATATCTGTTGTGAAATTACACTAATGGGACTTCCTGTTTCCTACGGCAGACCTGGGAAGTAAACACCTGCCTAAAAATGATTGACATGGAGCACAAGGCTGTCTGCAAGCTCCGCCGCTCTATGCACACCACCTCTCCAGCTGGCGCTGACATGTGAGTTCCATGTACTGCCCTGCATACAGCTTGCTCCATTCATCTACACATCTGGAGCTATGCAGAAAATAACTAGGCAGTGTTCTCTGTGTGAACATTGCACATCGTTTAGCTTTCTCTGCTGCTTTTTTGTTGATTTCAGCGACCCCAAGGTCCACATCATCGTGGAGAGAGCTGTGAGGAGCATTCTGGACAAGCTGTCCAATAAGCCCTGTAGCAACCTGCTCAGCCCATCCCAGGTGGTGGTGGAGCTGGTGCCCAGGATCCTCCTGGCCCTGTGGCTTCAGCCAGAGGAAGGCCATTCAGATCACCCCATCCTCCTAAGCGGGATGGCTGTGAGTATGGTGGTGGCCGTAGGGGGAGAAGCTCTCCAACACGTTGAAGGCCTCTTCTCCTCACACCCCTTTCTCCCGGGCTGCTGCTTTTGACTCTGTGAGGTCGATCCTCGGGAGAATCAGCCAGTCCTTCTCCCAGGATGACCTCAAGACCCCTTTTTTTATGAGCTCTGTCTGTGCCTTTGTGGCGGACGAGGTGAAAAGCTACTTCCAGCCTACTGCAGACACCCTGCGAGTTCCCCCTGTCCTAGTGGTGGCCTTCTCCGCCACACTACCAGCTGACATCCAAGCAGGTGAGTAGCACTCATAGAAAGCACTCTGACAGATGCCTTTTGTCATGACATCCTGGTGCCTTGTAGTAGTAGAGCCAATCAGGATTTTAATTGTCACCCCTAACACAGATGCAGACCAGGCTTCTTCCCACCTGGAGGTTGTGGAAATCCCCCATAACACAGACCCAGCTTCTTCCCACCCGGAGGTTGTGGAGGTTGTGGACATCACCCCTAACACAGACAAAGACCCGGCTTCTGCCCACCTGGAGGTTGAGGGATTCACCCCTAACACAGAGATTGACCCAGCTTCTCCCCACCTAGATGTTGTTGACATCACCCGTAGCAGAGAGGAAGACCCGGCTTCTTCCCACATAGTGGTTTTGGACATCACCCCTAACACAGAGGCACACCTGGCTTCTTCCCACCTGGAGGTTGCTGACAAAACCCGTAGCACAGAGGCAGACCCGGTATCTTCCCACCTGGAAGTTGAGGACATCACCCCTAACACAGAGGCACACCTGGCTTCTTCCCATCAGGAGCTTGTGGACATCACCCCTAACACAGAGGCAGACCCGGCTTCTTCTCACCTAGAGATTGCGGACATCAACCCTAACAATGAGGCACACCTGGCTTCTTCCCACCTGGAGGTTGTGGACATCACCCCTAACAAAGAGGCACACCTGGCTTCTTCCCACAAGGAGCTTGTGGACATCACCCCTAACACAGAGGCTGAGACGGCTTCTACCCACCTGAAGTTTGTGGTCATCACCCCTAACACAGAGTTAGACCTGGCTTTTTCCTATCAGGAGGTTGTGGAAACCACCCCTAACACAGAGACAGACCCGGCTTCTTCCCACCTGGAGCTTGTGGACATCACCCCAAACACAGAGGCAGACCCAGCTTCTTCCCACCTAGAGATTGCGGACATCAATTCTAACAAAGAGGCACACCTGGCTTCTTCCCACCTGGAGGTTGTGAACATCACCCCTAACAAAGAGGCAGACCCGGCTTCTTCCCACCTGAAGGTTGTGGACATCAACCCTAACACAGAGGCAGAGCCAGCTTCTTCCCACCTGGAGGTGGTGGACATCATCACTAACACAGAGGCAGACCCAGCATCTGCCCACCTGGAGGTTGTGGACATCACCCCTAACACAGAGGCAGACCCGGCTTCTTCCCACCTGGAGCTTGTGGACATCACCCCAAACACAGAGGCAGATCCTGCTTCTTCCCACCTGGAGTTTGTGGACATCACCCCTAACACAGATGCAGACCCGGCTTCTTCCCACCTAGAGGTTGTGGACATCACCCCAAACACAGAGGCAGATCCTGCTTCTTCCCACCTGGAGCTTGTGGACCTCACCCCTAACACAGATGCATACCATGCTTCTTCACTCTTGGAGGTTGTGGACGTCACACCTGAAGAAAAGCCTCTCATGGTGGCCGTCTACGCCACTCTGCCATCTGACATCCAAGCAGGTGAGTAAGACTTATAGAAAGCACTCTGACAGGTGCCGTTCATCATGATAACATGTAAAGTGCTGGTCCCATGTTTCATGAGCTGAAATAAAAGATCCCATTCAACTGGCCAGTGTTTAGAACCTACGGTTTGCATTTATTTACATTCTGTCCCACTTTTGTCCCTTTCCAGAGGATGTTGCTGTGGTCATCCTGGACGTCACCCCACACGTCACCAAGGACGTGACCCTGGATGTTCCATGCAGGGCGAGGAAATGGGCAGTCCAGCGTTTTTTTTGCAGGCTTTGGAGGGCAGTGTGCTGCTGCGCTTGCCACAAGGAAGAGGAGGAACAATATTAATTATTCATTAGACCAGAAACAGGATTGAACAATAGACCATTAAATTCTTTGCATTATAGTTGCCTTCAATTCTGATTTTCTTCTGTTTAATTCTTAATTAATTTCAGAACATTTCTCTAAACTTTGTGGAGTAGTGGGAAACATCCCAATCCCAATTTTAATGCTTTCAATAATTAACTTATTACATTTTTTTTAGATGTATTATTTGACAAAAAAGTGGAGGGCGCGACAAAAAAACTTTAATCATCATAGAAAACTCTTGCTCACTATTAAAAATGCATTGTTTTATTTAAGCAAGGTTAAAAGATTAACGTTTCTGCCTAGTCTATGACGATATGCAAGTTGTGTTTGCCCAGTTAAAGGGGGACCCAGACTCACCCTGGTTCTTGAGGGTTGCAGACACTGAATAATTATCATTTGAAATAAATGGCACTTTTCAAGTCTTGACTAAAAATCTTTAATGAATATGAATTTAAATACAATTGACTTGAGGATCAGAGCAGGCAGGCTGACTGGCTTGCCCTGAAGGCCCTCTGCCTCTACCTCTGTGTGGTTAATCTCAGCCAAGAGGTTGTATGGGTTGTCTGTCTCTCTGGGTGTGAATCACTATCACTATGACCTCTCGCTCCGCCTGCCCGTTGGCCTGATTAGAAGGCTTCCCCTCTCATTCCTTGTTCACAGGAGCAGGGGTGATGGCATCCAGGGTAACCTCCTCCTCTCCTGTATCTAACCCATCTTTCTGGCTGTGAGTTCGACTGAGGTCACTCGTTCTCTCTCCCAGGGTGTTGGATAGTTTCTCCTCCTCTGTGTCTTGTGTATTTTCTACATTGTAGAATAATAGTGAAGACATCAAAACTATTAAATAACACATATGGCATCATGTAGTAACCAAAAACGTGTTACACATATCAAAATATATTTCAGATTTGAGATTCTTCAAAGTAGCCACCCTTTGCCTTGATCACAGCTTTGTCCATACAGAATAATACGAAATGTTCTGAGACCAGGTTGCGCTTTCACCTCCCCCGGTAAGAGGGGAATAAGGCAACCTCAGAGTTACATTCAAGGATACTTTATTGACACACACGGATGAAATGGACATGGAAAGGTAGTGGAATGATAGTGGTCCTGTAATGGACAGATAACAGGGGTAATGAATATGCACAATAACTGATAGCACAAGTAGAGCAACAACGCTATTAACAAAGGAAGGGCTGTATTAATGGCATAATGCTACCTGCCGGAGTATTACACAACACAGTAAAACACAGAGAGGCAACTTACAATAGGCAATGGTAGTAAATATAAAGAACAACAAGTAAGAATGATATACATGTTACAAACTCACTTTGTGCACGTACACTATCCCACGGTATCTCTGTGCATTCAAATTGTCATCGATAAAATGAAATTGTGTTCATTGTCCGTAGCTTATGCCTGCCCATACCATAACCCCACTGCCACCATGGAGCATTCACAACGTTGACATCAGCCAACAGCTCGCCCATACGCTGCTTTACAAGTGGTCTGAAGTCGTGAGGCCAGTTAGAAGTACTGCCAAATTCTCTAAAGCCGCCTTGGCTTATGGTTGAGAAATTAACATAAACGTATCTGTTAACAGCTCTGGTGGACATTCCTGCAGTCCGTAAGCCAATTGCACGCTGCCTCAAAACTTGAAACATCTGTGCATTGTGTTGTGTGACAAAACTGCACATTTTAGAGTGGCATTTTATTGTCCTCAGCACAAGGTGCACCTGTGTAATTATCATTCGGAGAGTACGACCCTGCCTTACACAGGAAGCGGCACAGGTCCTAATCCAGGCACTTGTCATCTCTCGTCTGGATTACTGCAACTCGCTGTTGGCTGGGCTCCCTGCCTGTGCCATTAAACCCCTACAACTCATCCAGAATGCCGCAGCCCATCTGGTGTTCAACCTTCCCATGTTCTCTCACGTCACCCCGCTCCTCCGCACACTCCACTGGCTTCCAGTTGAAGCTCGCATCTGCTACAAGACCATGGTCCTTGCCTACGGAGCTGTGAGGGGAACGGCAACTCTGTACCTTCAGGCTCTGATCAGTCCCTACACCCAAACGAGGGCATTGCGTTCATCCACCTCTGGCCTGCTGGCTCCCCTACCTCTGCGGAAGCATAGTTCCCGCTCAGCCCAGTCAAAACTGTCCGCTGCTCTGGCACCTCAATGGTGGAACAAGCTCCCTCACGACGCCAGGACGGCGGAGTCACTCACCACCTTCCGGAGACACTTGAAACCCCACCTCTTTAAGGAATACCTGGGATAGGATGAAGTAATCCTTCTACCCCCACTTACCTCACCCCACAAAAAAAAAAAAAAAAAATGTGTTGTAAAGTGGTTATCCCACTGGCTGGAAGGTGAATGCACCAATTTTGTAAGTCGCTCTGGATAAGAGCGTCTGCTAAATGACGTAAATGTAAATGTAAATGTCAACAAAAAAATATATATATATATATATATTATAATAGTTGCTAATTTTGTGTTGCATTAATGTTGCATTCTTTATCATTAAAACATTAAAAATATAAAGAAACAATGGTGTGATTTTGTTTGATTGATGGGAATCTACACTGCAACAGCCTATCACGGCCTTAATAAAAAGAAAGTTAGGCTACGTAAGTGACGTATCCTACGTCAGTGTAGCCTCTCAACAGTTACCGCGCATTTTTGAAAGCTGGATGAGTTTTCGCCGGCTTACTCGCTTCAGTTCGTCATATATATCCGTAAGTGGTTGAAAAGCCCACCAACAGTCTCCTCTGCCAAATTGGATACGACACCGACGCCTCCTGATGTTGTAGTTGGAGAAGGAGACCCTGGACGACAGTCTGAGCCTGATGCTAGTAGCTCCGTGGAGTCCGGGGCAGCATTTGGGCCACAACTGCCTGTTGAATCAGTGGGTATGAGTGACCTCGGCATGGACAAACCCAAACAGGTTGTGTTGAGGAAATATTCAGTCAAAATGTTTGGTTAAAAAAAACGATCATTTTCCTCTAGCTGGTATTTGAACAGGGACTGGCTTGAGTACTTGGTGGAAAAGGACTCCGCATTTTGTTATGCGTGCAGGAAATTCAAATCTGTATCATCGGACGCGAACTTCTCCATTAAGGGATTTAATGATTGGAAGCATGCAATTGGAACAGGCAAGGGCTTAAATAAGCATGCAGCTTCAAAAGAACATTTAGCCTGTGAAGCAATGTGGAGAGATTCAGAAAAACGTAGAGAGACAGGAAAAGAGATTTCAGGCAAGGGCTTAAATAAGCATGCAGCTTCAAAAGAACATTTAGCCTGTGAAGCAATGTGGAGAGATTCAGAAAAACGTAGAGCAGGGGTGTCAAACGTCCGGCCCGCGGGCCGGATCAGGCCCGCAAACGGGTTTAATCCGGCCCGCGAGATGATTTTGTAAAGTATAAAAATGAGCCAATGGTGAGGCATACTCGCTGCTGGATTTTCTGACGATTTCCTTTTCCTCCATATCATCCAGTGTTTCCCTGAGTTTTTGGTAATGAGCTGGAGACAGCCTACGATAAGGTAATCGAAATGGGCGGTCATCAGTCAGCCGTATGCGATGGCAGAACTCCTTTGCCTCGCCACAATCTTGGCTATGTCTAGAAAACACTGTGTCATACTTCCCAATTAAGTTGACAAGTTTATCTTTCCAGAACTGTGAAACTGGACACTCCTCAACAGACAGGCCTTGAAGTCCAAGATTGCTCAGTGTACTGATGCCATTAACTACACTGCCACCAACTGAACTCTTAGCTGTCAGACTGCCATGTGATCTGTCACATTGAGCCTTTGCGACATTCTGATAAGCTGCTTGCTGCTTGACATCATCAAAATCCTCCAATGCAATGCAAGGGTACACATCTGCCACTTTAGCATTTTGTCTCAGGGTAACTGGGGATGTTGTTGGATTCACAATCTTCACAGGGAGCCATCCATCCCCCACAGAGGCGTAACTACTCTCCCCACTAGTATGTGTCGATTCACACAACGAGACGTGCTGGGCTCGACAACAACAGTACTGCCCACAGAGAGTTTTGTCTTTGGGGGTAGGCGGCCCCACACCAGATGCTCACTCATGGGTTGGAGCGTTACTGCTCTCTTCAACTTAATGGTGCCCACTTTATCTGGGATGGAGTCTCCTCTCCATCTCTCCAGATTTGACATCACACTGTTTAGAGGAACCTGGTGTACCCGCCACCCGCCAGTAGCTGTCATTTGATTTGAACTGTCTAATCAGAGATTTCAACACATTAGTGCCCACAATGAGTTCATCAACCTGCCCATCAACAATAAGCACTGGGAATACATAACTGAAGCCATAAAGCTGAATTTTTAAGTCACACATGCCCACTGGGCTAGTTTGCTTCCCACCACAACCCACCAGGATGATGTCTGAAGGAGCTAGAAAGTTCCCCTCTACCACTCCTGCCTCCCTCAAACGAGGTACAATATCTGCGCGCAGAGTAGTAGCCATGGACCCACTATCTAACATCCCCTTCAGCTCAAATTTATCCTGTACTAGCACGGTGGTGTAAAACAAACTGTCATTCTGAGTAATTCTCATTGTGTTCTGAAAAATTACTGTGTTGTTCTTGGGTACTGACTCACAAAAGTAAGAATACACAGATTGGATATCATCATCAGTGGAGGAAAAATAAGAATGCCCCACATTGCCCTCCTCAGAATGGAGGCTTTCTAGTTTTCCTGAGACCTGCCAGTCTGTCCACATCCAGGGTTCTGTCGCTGCCCAGCCTCACTACAGTCAAAGCTCATGTGGCCCGGAGAAAAGCACTTGAAGCACAGCTGGTGCATCTGACAGTGAGCTTTGGTCCAGTGATTAGTGCTTCCACAGACAGCGCACTCACGCTGACGTTTGTGGAACTGTTTACGGGGCCCTCTACATTTAACATTTTTAACAGACGCTCTTATCCAGAGCGACTTACAGTTAGTGCGTACGTTATTATTATTTTTTTTTTCATACCCCCCGTGGGAATCGAACCCACAACCCTGCCGTTGCAAACGCCAAGCTCTATGAACTGAGCTACATCCCCTGCCGGCCAATCCCTCCCCTACCCTAGACGACGCTGGGCCAATTGTGCACCGCCCCATGGGTCTCCCGGTCGCGGCCGGCTTTGATAGAGCCTGGATTCGAACCAGGATCTCTAGTGGCACAGCGCCACTCACAGACTGAGTATTGCTGACCAGAGCCTTCTCTAACAAAGTCAAAACTTTCTTTAATGTCCCACCCTCAGATACAGATGGTGCCTGGTCTGGTTCACGGCCACATTGAGAAAAAGATGACACATTAGGTATTTTCACAGGACCCACTCCCTCCTGAGGGCAGTCAAAAACGGCAGCCACCTGCTGTGAAAGTTGTGTTCTACATGCTTTACGTTCCCTTAACAGTTCATCCAACCGATCCTGTACCTCACTGGCTGTCCAGTCACGAATGGGTTTGCTCTTGAACACTTGGACCAAATCTTTATCAGGACAGTTGCGTACAAACATGACTGCCAACTCTGAGCACTGATTGGGTAAGGTCCTGCCCTCACTCACAAGGTACTGTTCGGCTGCCTCTGCAGCTTTGTTAAGCCTAATCCAGAAATCTATTGGACCCCCATTAGCATATGGTTTGATTGAATATAAATCAGCTAATGGCATACCTGAGCAGACAGTATCCCCAAAGTGTTGCTTGAAAACACTGAACACCGCTTTAACATCTGTGACAACAAGGTTGTTACGCATCCAGACTTTGGTCACATCCCGTGCCCTCCTCATGAGCCTAGACATCACCTCCCCAACAATCCCAGACCCAGTGTAACCCCTCTTCTCTAGGTAGACTCCCATTAACTCCTCCCACTCCAGGACAGAGTACTTATCTGAGCCATCACCCCTAAAAAGAGGTGGAGCACTAACATCTGACTTCACAACCAGATTCAGCTTGGACGCATCAATAAAGGTTGACCCACACTGCTCAGGCAGGGGAAACTGCTGGGGTTGGTGAGGGGGACAGGCAGGAGAAGGACTGGAAACCCAAGGCTGCAGTAAACTTGCTCTGATAGATTCTCCTATCTCTGAACCAATCTGCTTAATAAGGTCACTAAGCTGACTCGGAGGCGTCCCATTATCACCGAGTACTGTGGATGATGGTACATCAAAAGACAGAGGTGGGATACCCTGGTCAGGTGGAACAAACAGCCTACCCCTCCCAGTGCTTGCAAACTTAGGACTAGCAAACGCTCTACTCCCAGGAGCGGACTGTACAATTGGTGTAAATGGAAGGACACCCCTCCCTCTACCCACACTAAAATCCCCAGCATAACACATCTTATGGACTAAAGAATCTTCCATGGCTCAACAGAGCACTAAAATACAATGTAATTTAGTGCATTCAAATACCAAAAAAAATAATGGCAATAAACAAATTCATTCAAAACATACAAATAAGCACGAATACCTGTATCTAATGAAGTTGCTACATTCACTTTCACTGTTTACAGTATATATTAACTTACAGTAAACCATCAACAAATTCGCATGCGCAGGTCCTGCACCTCATCCACATGCACAGCTCCGGCGGTCGGCTTGAGCTGACCAGTCGGCAGGTCACTGCACCAGTTTGTAGCGTGGTTCGTTCTGCGTTGTGTACTTTTAATTAGGACACTGCCACAACTGGAAATCTGATGGTTGGATAATTTTTATTCGACCGGCACACGAAGAGACAACACACAATATGTTAGCTCTTGGTGCAGCCACAGCTCTCGGGCACCTTGCTAGTTGAAGGTCAGGCAAAAGAGAACAGGTGCAGCATGCACACATTCAGTGCCTAACAACACACTATACAATACAAGTAAAATGATATACAACATAATTCTGACAAAAAAAAAAGACATACCTGCTCACGAAGAGACAACACACAATAGCTTAGCCCTTGGTGCAGCCACAGCTCTCGGGCACCTGCGTGAGCACATTGAAACTCACTCAAACACTGCCCCAAAACAAAACCTCTGGTTGCGTAACAGCACTTTGTGTAACTTTACCACAGTTTTATATTAACAAATTATGGCGCCAAGGACATCATACCTTGCTAGTTGAAGGTCAGGCAAAAGAGAACAATAAGAGGGTACATAAATACAGATAACCCGCGATGGACCAAACCAAAATATAGAAAACTTTTACAATTAGGTGTATTTACAATATAGATAGATAAAAATGTTTGTACACCAAAAAATAACATTAGCTATGCAGCTGTAATTAAATAAAGAAACCACATTGAATTATTATTATTATTAACTTATTAACATTCCCTCTTGACCTGGCCTACTTGAACTGTCCTTGTGTGCAATTTGGTGCATAATCTAGGGGAACAACATCACACTATTACACATTTATTCAAGTCATACCTTTATTGTCATTCATGCTCTTGTTTTTAACCGAGTAGTTTTGCAAAAGTGTAACCTGCGTCAATTCAGATCTAGGAAATATTGGAATAACGTGCTTAAGAGGACTCCTGACACGCACAACAGGATAACACAACAACCACATTTTCAATTGACAATCATTGATTTAAATGGATGTGGTCAATAGATTTATATAGGCATATATACTAATTTAATTTAACTTGTAAGCCAAGGATGGATTAGTAGGTCTATGCAACATGCACCTGGATAACCGCGTCATGAATCTGAACGGGCTCCAACTTCCTCATATACACATTATGACAAAATAAAGAGCTTAATCTTTCACGAAATAAAGACATAGAAGAAAACAGGTTCCAGAAACTCAGTTTCTCCATGGCAATAGAATGTAAACATGTATATTGCGCCAAACATAACCAAATATCGCCTACAACTCAATTCTCAGCGCAGCATATTGGACGACTCCACAGGCATTGATCATTCGCGACATTAAGTAATTCCTGTTATCTCTAGAGCATCCCGTATATCTATAGCGCTGCATTTCGTCCCCCTCTGACCATGGATAGGGTTGGGAGCATTCCTGAGTTCACTTATGGTCCCACTAAGGTAATCTTAGGAGATATTCCTTTTGGCATACTGTAAATGCCTGTGCATAATGTACCCAATAAAGCATAATTATTTTAATTATCTTCAAAGGAATTCTGTAGAAGCAGCCTTTATTTTCAGACTCTGCAGGCCTGCTGGGAGGAAGTATATTACAATAAACAGGTAAGATTCATCCCACAAAAACAGTAACCACAGAAAAAAAGAGATAGATTCAATCCCAAAACAAGAGTTTTATTTCAAGACAGTTTAGAGAAGATGGTCATAAGAGTTTTTAATATCATTTGCAAATTGTGAGACATGAGCAGTTGTGAAATGTTGCAAGAGGCCCTTCTGAAAGCACATTATATGGTCTTTAGTGGCATGGTCTCACACCTTACCTCATCTTGCAGAAGAAGCTCATGGTCCACTATCTGCTGCTCCAGAGTCGAGGCCAGGTCTCGCCCCATGTCACCATGGAGCACATGAGCGACTGGCTGGTGTCTCAGGGCAAAAAATCCCTTAGGGAGAGGTGAGTACCACGTCAGCGCTCACCTTCACTGCCATTCTCTGTCACCAGCAGCACTCCAGGAGGTGTGGGTAAATTAAACAACAAAAAATAGGAAGCCAGGAAAGTTGAAATGCTTTGTGTTTTATTTGAAGGGTGTGGAAGGAAACCCTGGAGGAGGGGAACGAACTCGCTCGGCTGGTAAGAGAATGAGAGTTAGAGACTTAGACTATCAGTCAGTGAGCTCTTTTCTAGCCTTTCAACAACTAGTTAGTACAGCCGAATATATATGTTGTGAAATTACACTATTGGGACTTCCTGTTTCCTACGGCAGACCTGGGAAGTAAACACCTGCCTAAAAATGATTGACATGGAGCACGAGGCTGTCTGCAAGCTCCGCCGCTCTATGCACCACACCTCTCCAGCTGGCGCTGACATGTGAGTTCCATGTACTGCCCTGCATACGGCTTGATCCATTCATCTACACATCTGGAGCTATGCAGAAAGAAACTAGGGCACTGTTTTCTTTGTGAACATTGCACATCGTTTAGCTTTCTCTGCTGCTTTTTGTTGATTTCAGCGACCCCAAGGTCCACAGCATCGTGGAGAGAGCTGTGAGGAGCATTCTGGACAAGCTGTCCAAGCCCAGTAGCAACCTGCTCAGCCCATCCCAGGTGGTGGTGGAGCTGGTGCCCAGGATTCTCCTGGCCCTGTGGCTTCAGCCAGAGGAAGGCCATTCAGATCACCCCATCCTCCTAAGCGGGATGGCTGTGAGTATGGTGGTGGCCGTAGGAGAGAAGCTCTCCAGCATGTTGAAGGCTTCTCCTCACACCCCATTCTCCCGGGCTGCTGCTTTTGACTCTGTGAGGTCGATCCTCGGGAGAATCAGCCAGTCCTTCTCCCTGGATGACATCAAGACCCCTTTTTTATGAGCTCTGTCTGTGCCTTTGTGGCGGACGAGGTGAAGAGCTACTTCCAGCCTACTGCAGACACCCTGCCAGTTCCCCCTGTCCTAGTGGTGGCCGTCTCCGCCACACTACCAGCTGACATCCAAGCAGGTGAGTAGCACTCATAGAGAGCACTCTGACAGATGCCTTTTGTCATGACATCCTGGTGCCTTGTAGTAGTAGAGCCAATCAGGATTTTAATTGTCACCCCTAACACAGATGCAGACCAGGCTTCTTCCCACCTGGAGCTTGTGGACATGTTCCCTATCACAGAGGCAGACCCAGCAACTTCCCACCTGGAGGTTGTGGACATCACCCCTAACACAGAGGCAGAACCATCTTCTTCCCACCTGGAGGTTATGGAAATCATCCCTAACACAGAGAAAGACCTGGCTTCTGCCCACCTGGAGGTTGAGGGAATCACCCCTAACACAGAGTTTGACCCAGCTTCTCCCCACCTAGAGGTTGTTGACATCACCCGTAGCAGAGAGGCAGTCCAGGCTTCTTCCCACATAGTGGTTATGGACATCACCCCTATTACAGAGGCACACCCGGATTCTTCCAACCTGATGGTTGTGGACATCACCCTTAACACAAAGTCAGACCCGGCATCTTCCCACCTAGTGATTGTGGACATCACACCTAACACAGAGGCACACCCGGCTTCTTCCCACCTAGTGGTTGTGTACATCACCCCTAAAACAGAGGCAGATCCGGCTTCTTCCCACCTGGAGGTTGTTTACAAAAGCCGTAGCACAGAGGCAGACCCGGTATCTTACCACCTGGAGGTTGAGGACATCACCCCTAACACAGAGGCAGACCCGGCTTCTTCTCACCTGGAGGTTGTGGACATCACCCCTAACAAAGAGGCACACCTGGCTTCTTCCCACCTGGAGGTTGTGGACATCACCCCTAACAAAGAGGCAGACCCGGCTTCTTCCCACCTGAAGGTTGTGGACATCACCTCTAACACAGAGGCAGAGCCAGCTTCTTCCCACCTGGAGGTTGTGGACATCATACCTAACACAGAGGCAGACCCGGCTTCTTTCCACCTGAAGCTTGTGGACATGTCCCCTATAACAGAAGCAGACCTGGCTTCTTCCCACTCAGTGGTTGTGGACATCACCCCTACCACAGAGTCAGACCCTGCTTCTTCCCACCGTAAGGTTGTTGACATCACCCATAACTCAGAGGCAGACCCAGCAACTTCCCACCTGGAGGTTGTGGACATCACCCCTAACACAGAGGCAGACCCATCTTCTTCCCACCTGGAGGTTGTGGACATCACCCCTAACACAGAGGCAGGTACTGCTTCTTCCCACCTGGAGCTTGTGGACATCACCCCTAACACAGAGGCAGACCCGGCTTCTTTCCACCTAGTTGTTGTGGACATCAACTTTAACACAGAGGCAGACCCGGCTTATTCCCAGCTGGAGGTTGTGGAAATCACCCCTAATATAGAGGCAGACACGGCTTCTTCCCACCGTAAGGTTGTGGACATCACCCCTAATACAGAGGTAGACCCGGCTTCTTCTCACCTGGACGTTGTGGAAATCACCCCTAACAAAGTGGCAGAACCCGTCTCTTCCCACTTGGAGATTGTGTTCGTCACACCTAACACAGAGGCAGAACCCGTCTCTTCCCACTTGGAAGTTGTGGACATCACCCCTTACACAGAGGCAGACCCGGCTTCTACCCACCTGAAGGTTGTGGACATCACCCCTAACACAGAGGCAGACCCGGCTTGTTCTCAGTTGGAGGTTTTGGACCTCACCCCTAACACAGATGCATATCCGGCTTCTTCACTCTTGGAGGTTGTGGACGTCACACCTGAAGAAAAGCCTCTCATGGTGGCCGTCTCCGCCACTCTGCCATCTGACATCCAAGCAGGTGAGTAAGACTTATAGAAAGCACTCTGACAGGTGCCATTTGTCATGATAACATGTAAAGTGTTGGTCCCATGTTTCATGAGCTGAAATAAAAGATCCCATTCAACTGGCCAGTGTTTAGAACCTTCGGATTGCATTTATTTACATTCTGTCCTGCTTTTGTCCCTTTCCAGAGGATGTTGCTGTGGTCACCCTGGACGTCACCCCACACGTCACCAAGGACGTGACCCTGGATGTTCCATGCAGGGCGAGGAAAGGGGCAGTCCGGCGTTTTTTTTGCAGGCTTTGGAGGGCAGTGTGCTGCTGCGCTTGCCACAAGGAAGAGGAGGAACAATATTAATTATTCATTAGACCAGAAACAGGGTTGAACCATTAAAATTAAATTATTTGCATTATAGTTGCCTTCAATTCTGATTTTCTTCTGTTTAATTCTTAATTAATTTCAGAACATTTCTCTAAACTTTGTGGAGTACGTTGTGTAAATAAGTGGGAAACATCCCAATCCCAATTTTAATGCTTTTAATAATTTACTTATTACATTTTTTTAGATGTGTTATTTGACAAAAAAGTGGAGGGCGCTCAACCAACTTTGAGTCGAGGTGCAACCAAAAACCTTAATCATAATTTAAAAGGAAAAGCGCAACTCTTTCTCACTATTAAAAATGCATTGTTTTATTCAAGCAAGGTTAAAAGATTAACGTTTTGGCCTAGTCCATGACGATATGCAAGTTGTGTTTGCCCAGTAAAAGGGGGACCCAGACTCACCCTGGTTCTTGAGGGTTGCAGACACTGAATAATTATCATTTGAAATAAATGGCACTTTTCAAGTCTTGACTAAATATCTTTAATGAATATAAATTAAACATATATATATATATATTTTTTAACTTTATATAACCAGGTAGGCCAGTTGAGAACAAGTTCTCATTTACAACTGCGACCTGGCCAAGATAAAGCAAAGCAGTGCGATAAAAACAACAACAACACAGAGTTACACATGAGATAAACAAAACATACAGTCAATAACACAATAGAAAATCTATATACAGTGTTTGCAAATTTAATAAGTTATGGAGGTAAGGCAATACATTTAGTATTAACACTGGAGTGATAGCTGTGCAGAAGATGATGTTCAAATAGAGATACTGGGGTGCAAATTAGCAAAATAAATAACAATATGGGGATGAGGTAGTTGGGTGGGCTAATTACAGATGGGCTGTGTACAGGTGCAGTGATCGGTAAGCTGCTCTGACAACTGATGATTAAAGTTAGTGAGGGAGATAAGAGTCTCCAGCTTCAGAGATTTTTGCAGTTCTTTCCAGTCATTAGCAGCAGAGAACTGGAAGGAATGGTGGCCAAAGGAGGTGTGATATACCTGCAGGAGCGCATACCACGGGTGGGTGTTGCTATGGTGACCAATGACTTCAGATAAGGCAGGGATAGATGACCTGGAGCCAGTGGGATTGGCGACAAATATGTAGTGAGGGCCAACCAACGAAAGCGTACAGGTCACAATGGTGGGTAGTATATTGGGCTTTGTTGACAAAATGGATGGCACTGTGATAGACTACATCCAATTTGCTGAGTAGAGTGTTGGAGGCTATTTTGTAAATTACATCGCCGAAGTCAAGGATCGGTAGGATAGTCAGTTTTACGAGGGCATGTTTGGCAGCATGAGTGAAGGAGGCTTTGTTGTGAAATAAGAAGCCGCTTCTAGATTTAACTTTGGATTGGAGATGCTTAATGTGAGTCTAGAAGGAGAATTTACGGTCTAACTAGACACCTAGGTATTTGTAGTTGTCCACATATTCTAAGTCAGACCTGCCGAGAGTAGTGATTCTAGTTGGGCGGGCGGGTGCAAGCAGCGTTCGATTGAAGAGCGTGCATTTAGTTTTAATAGCGTTTAAGAGCAGTTGGAGGATACGGAAGGAGTGTTGTATGGCATTGAAGATCGTTTGGAGGTTTGTTAACACAGTGTCCAATGAAGGGCCAGATGTATACAAAATGGTGTCGTCTGCGTAGTGGTGGATCTGAGAGTCACCAATAGCAAGAGCGACATCATTGATATACACAGAGGACAGAGTCGGCCGAGAATTGAACCCTGTGGCACCCCCATAGAGACTGCCAGAGGTCCAGACAACAGGCCCTCCGATTTGACTCATTGAACTCTATCTGAGAAGTAGTAGTTGAACCAGGCGAGGCAGTCATTTGAGAAACCAAGGCTATTTGTCTGCCAATAAGAATGCGGTGATTGACAGAGTCGAAAGCCTTGGCCAGGTCGATGAAGAAGGCTGCACAGTACTGTCTTTTATCGATCGCGGTTATAATATCGTTTAGGACTTTGAGCTTGGCTGAGGTGCACCCATGACCAGCTCGGAAACCAGATTGCATAGCGGAGAAGGTACGGTGGGATTCGAAATGGTCGGTGATCTGTTTGTTAACTTGGCTTTCAAATACTTTCGAAAGACAGGGCAGGATGGATGTAGGTCTGTAACAGTTTGGATGTAGAGTGTCACCCCCTTTGAAGAGGGAGATGACTGCGGCAGCTTTCCAATCTCTGGGGATCTCAGATGATACGAAAGAGAGGTTGAACAGGCTAGTAACAGGGGTTGCTACAATTTCGGCGTCTAATTTTAGAAAGAAAGGGTCCAGATTGTCTAGCCCAGCTGATTTGTAGGGGTCCAGATTTTGCAGCTCTTTCAGAACATCAGCTATCTGAATTTCAGTAAAGGAGAAGCCGTGGGGGTGGGGGGCATGGGCAAGTTGCAGCGGAGGGTGCAGAGCTGGTGGCTGGGGTAGGGGTAGCCAGGTGGAAAGCATGGCCAGCCGTAGCAAAATGCTTATTGAAATTCTCGATTATAGTAGATTTATCGGTGGTGAAAGTGTTTCCTAGCCTCAGTGCAGTGGGTAGCTGGGAGGAGGTGCTCTTATTCTCCATGGACTTTACAGTGTCCCAAAACTTTTTGGAGTTAGTGCTACATGATAAATATTTCTGTTTGAAAAAGCTAGCCTTTGCTTTCCTAACTGATTGTGTATATTTGTTCCTGACTTCCCTGAAACGTTGCATATCGCGGAGGCTGTTCGATGCTAATGCAGTACGCCACAGGATGTTTTTGTGCTGGTAAAGGGCAGTCAAGTCTGGGGTGAACCAGGGGCTATATCTGTTCTTAGTTCAGAATTTTTTGAATGGGGCATGCTTATTTAATATGGAGAGGAAAGCACTTTTAAAAAACAACCAGGCATCCTCTACTGTCGGAATGAGGTCAACTACAATTGACTTGAGGATCAGAGCAGGAAGGCTGACTGGCTAGTGTGTGTGGTTAATCTCAGCCAAGAGGTTGTATGGGTTTTCTGTCTCTCTCTGGGTGTGAATCACTATCACTATGACCTCTTGCTCAGCCTCCCCTCTCATTCCTTGCTCACAGGAGCAGGGGTGATGGCATCCAGGGTAACTCTTCCTCTCCTGTATCTAACCCATCTTTCTGGCTGTGAGTTCGATTGAGGTCACTCGTTCTCTCTCCCAGGGTGTTGGATAGTTTCTCCTCCTCTGTGTCTTGTGTATTTTCTACATTGTAGAATAATAGTGAAGACATCAAAACTATTAAATAACACATATGGCATCATGAAGTAACCAAAAATGTGTAACACATATGAAAATATATTTGAGATTTGAGATTCTTCAAAGTAGCCACCCTTTGACTTGATCACAGCTTTGTACATATAGAATAATACGAAATGTTCTGAGACCAGGTTGCGCTTTCACCTCCCCCGGTAAGAGGGGAATAAGGCAACCTCAGAGTTACATTCAAGGATACTTTATTGACACACACGGATGAAATGGACATGGAAAGGTAGTGGAATGATAGTGGTCCTGTAATGGACAGATAACAGGGGTAATGAATATGCACAATAACTGATAGCACAAGTAGAGCAACAACGCTATTAACAAAGGAAGGGCTGTATTAATGGCATAATACTACCTGGGGAGTATTACACAACACAGTAAACACAGAGAGGCAACTTACAATAGGCAATGGTAGTAACTATAAAGAACAACAAGCAAGAATGATATACATGTTACAAACTCACTTTGTGCACGTACACTATCCCACGGTATCTCTGTGCATTCAAATTGTCATCGATAAAATGCAATTGTGTTCATTGTCCGTAGCTTATGCCTGCCCATACCATTACCCCACTGCCACCATGGGGCATTCACAACGTTGACATCAGCCAACAGCTCGCCCATATGCTGCTTTACAAGTGGTCTGAAGTCGTGAGGCCAGTAAGAAGTACTGCCAAATTCTCTAAAGCCGCCTTGGCTTAGGGTTGAGAAATTAACATAAACGTATCTGGCACCAGCTCTGGTGAACATTCCTGCAGTCAGTAAGCTGCCTCAAAACTTGAAATATCTGTGGCATTGTGTTGTGTGACAAAACTGCACATTTCAGAGTGGCCTTTTATTGTCCTCAGCACAAGGTGCACCTGTGTAATTATCATGCTGTTTAATCAGCTTCTTGATATGCCACATTTGTCAGGTGGATGGATTATCTTGGCAAAGGAGAAATGCTCGCTTACAGGGATGTAAACAAATTTGTGCACACAATTTGAGAGAAATATGCTTTTTGTGCGAACAAAATATTTCACGCTTTTATTTCAGCTCATGAAACATGGGACCAGCTAAAGAATAGCTAAAGCCAACTTCATGGTTAGTAGTATTACAGAGAAAAAAAAACAAGACAAATTTAAACATCACAAATCTGAGGGGGCAAGTGACCCTGTGCCCCCTTTGGGCGTGACGTCTCTGCTATCAACCACATCATTCTGTCTCTGTGAATATTTATTATTATTATATTATTATAATATTAAAAACAGACACATTCAATCAGGTCTGTTACTGGTCCTACCATATAGATCAGGGATGGACAATTCGTGTCCTTATAGGCGGAGTGGTGTCACACTTTTTCCGCACACTCTAGGAGCTCAGATGCAATAATTTAATAACATAATAACCAACGTTTCGACAGACAAGCTGTCGTCATCAGGGTATCCTGACATTGGTTATTAGGTTATTAAATTATTGCTTCTGAGCTCCTAGAGTGTGCGGCTCTCCTTTTCTTTTTCAAGTGTTCTACTCCGATAGCCAGCACCACGCCTAAATAGGTGTGCGTTTCTTTCGCCTCCATATTAATCTGGTACTGGTGCTACCATATAGATCAGGGATGGACAATTCCAGTCCTTGGGGGTCGGAGTTGTGTCACACTTTTTCCCCATCCCTAGCAAACACAGCTGATTAAACTTATTGCATTCTAAACTGAAGCCCATGAGTATTTGATTATTAGAGTCAAATGTGTTAGCTGGGGCTGGGGAAAAAGTGTAACACCAATCAGGTCCCGAGGACTGGAGTTGCTCATTCCTGATATAGATGCTCTGTTTGCACGCATCGAGGGATGTGGTGACAGTGGAGACAAGGGAACACACATAAACAGCTTTGTCCTTTTAGAAGGTCGTCATAATCCTTACATAAATATAATATGTATGCAAGAAATGCAGAGCCACTTCCAAAAACATATTGACAGAGTCTAGTATCTAGTAGTCTAATCAATTAGTTTTCAACCCCTTTGTTATGGCAAGCCTAAATAAGCTCACGAGTAAAAATGTGCTTAACAAGTCACATAATTAGTTAGATGGACTGACTATGTGTGCAATAATAGTGATTTTTGAACGACTACATAATCTCTGTACCCCACACATACAATTATCTATAAGGTCCCTCAGTCGAGCAGTGAATTTCAAACATAGATTCAACCACAAAGACCAGTGAGGTTTTCCAATGCCTCGCAAAGAAGGGCACCTTTTGGTAGATGGGTACAAATAAAGCAGACATTGAATATTCCTTTGAGCATGGTGAAGGTAATAATTACGCTTTGGATGGTGTATCAATACACCCAGTCACTACAAAAATACAGGCATCCTTCCTAACTCAGCTGCCGGAGAGGAAGGAAAATGCTCAGGGATTTCACCATGAGGCCAATGGTGGCTTTAAAACAGTTAGAAAGTTGAATGGCTTTGATAGGAGAAAACTGAGGATGAATCATATACATTTTAGTTACTCCACAATACTAACCCAATTGACAGAGTATGCACTCACTAACTGTAAGTCGCTTTGGATAAGAGCGTCTGCTAAATTACTAAAATGTAAATGTTAAAGAAGGAAACCTGTACAGAATAAACATATTCCAAAACATGCAGTTTGTTTGCAATAAGGCACTAAAGTAAAACAGCAAATAATGTGGCAAAGAAAGGAACTTTATGTCCTGAATACAAAGCGTAATGTTTGGGGCAAATCCAACACAACACATCACTGAGTACCACTCTTCATATTTCCAAGCATGGTGGTGGCTGCATCATGTTATGGGTATGCATGTCATTGGCAAGGACTAGAGACTTTTTTAGGATAAAAATAAATGGAATAGATCTAAGTACAGGCATAATCCTAGAGGAAAACCTGGTTCAGTCTGCTTTCCAACAGACACTGGGAGACAAATTCCCTCTTCAGCAGGACAATAACCTAAAACACAAGGCCAAATATTGTTGCTTACCAAGACGACATTGAATGTTTCTGAGTGGCTTAGTTACAGTTTTGACTTAATTCGGCTTGAAAACCTATGGCAAAAAAAAAAATGGCTGTCTATATAATGTATATTGCATATATTTTACAATCCAGTTGTGCAAAGCTCTTGGAGATTTACCAAGTAAGACACAGCTTTAATCGACTCAGGGGTGGGAATACTTATGTAAATGAGATATTTCTGTATGTCATTTCCAATACATTTGCAAAAAATTTCAAAAAGCGTGTTTTCAATTTGTCATTATGGGGTATTGTGTGTAACGCGTGAGAGAAAATATTATAATTGAATCCATTTTGAATTCAGGCTGTAAGAAAACAACATGTGGAATAAGTTAAGGGGTATGAATACTTTCTGAATGCAATGTATATCTGCAAGAAAGTGATAAATAAGTGACTGTTTGAAAGGGGGTCATATAAACATTGCCTTATTTATATTTTTACAGACAATATAAAGTTAATTCTGTCTGAAATAGTCATGCTATAATGGGCGTAGTTTCTCAGACCAAATTTCCATTCTGCCTTAAACAAAGCAATCTGATCATGCTCCAGTCAAAAACAGCTATAGGGAATGCCTATACATTGTCCAATCTCCTTCCACACATTGATTTCATCTTTATTCAGAAAGAAACAAACTTAAAATTAAGTGCTGTTTCAGTGTCTTGTTGCAGGTTGTGCAATGTTCAAAAGTGTGTGAGAGAAAAAGCATTAACTTGTGTGTGTGGTGTCAAGTGTGGATGGTCCTATGTATGCAAATAGCCGAGATTGGATATTTCAGCACCATGGACAGCAGCGACATTGGGATAGCGAGATCTGTAATTCAGCAACACATGACACTGGATAGCGGCTGTCTCAGGTGAAGTTGGCATTGGGAAAATCCCATCTAATAGGAAACGAGGCATAGGATGCAAAAAGACTGAAGGAGAAGACTCCCACAGGAACTCTATGCTTAACTGTTCTGCCACATTCATTTCAAATGTTACATTTTTCGATTTGTAAATAAAAGGGAACACGTCTGCAAATAATGTAAACTGACTTTTCTAACTACACTGTACAACTTTAGTGTGTCTGTGCGTCATAGGTACAACTGCAAGCAAATCGCTTCTCAAATCCTTCTCAAATGTCTGTTTAATGTGAGAAATAAAATGAAAAACAACTGTTAGACTAATACAATGCGTAGTGTCACGAATTATTACTATTCCCAACAAGACAACAAAAATTGATGGTCTTTACCCGCCATGGAGACTTATAAAGGCTACTTACCCCCCACCAAAAGTTCCCACGCTGAGCGATATTGTTTACTACATCATTATGCATATAATTCAAGTCATACCTTTATTGTCATTCATGCTCTTATTTTTAACCGAGTAGCTTTGCAAAAGTTTAACCTGCGTCAATTCAGAGCTGGGAAATATTGGAATAACGTGCTTAAGAGGACCACACCCGTCGCTATGGGCGGGCCATAGGGGGCCGGGCCCGCCTCCAAAAATGCTTGGGGCACAGATCTCTTAAAAAGTGAGGTGGAACTTTCTGAGGTGGAAGTTGGGAGAGTTATATTTCAGTGAAACGTAAGTGAGGGAGGCCCCGCTCTCTCGCTTTCACAGATGTTTAGTTCATTTCATTCCGATCTCCTTTGCATTATTGTAGCCATTTTCTGTAGCCTGTCAAATATGCGTCTGTCTATCCTTGTTCTCTCCTCTCCGCACAGGCTATACAAACGCCTCACACCGCGTGGCTGCTGCCACTCTAACCTGGTGGTCCCTGCGCGCACAACCCACGTGGAGTTCAGGTCTCCGGCAGCATCTGGAACTGCCGTTCTGCGGCCGACAAGGCAGAGTTCATCTCAGCCTATGCTACCCTCCAGTCCCTCGACTTCTTGGCGCTGACGGAAACATGGATTACCACTGAAAATACTGCTACTCCTACTGCTCTCTCCTCGTCTGACCATGTGTTCTTGCATACCCCGAGAGCATCTGGTCAGCGGGGTGGTGGCACAGGAATCCTCATCTCTCCCAAGTGGACATTCTCTCTTTTCCCCTGACCCATCTGTCTATCTCCTCATTTGAATTCCATGCTGTCACAGTCACTAGCCCATTCAAGCTTAACATCCTTATCATTTATCGCCCTCCAGGTTCCCTTGGAGAGTTCATCAATGAGCTTGACGCCTTGATAAGTTCCTGTCCTGAGGATGGCTCACCCCTCACAGTTCTGGGTGACTTTAACCTCCCTACGTCAACCTTTGACGCATTTCTCTCTGCCTCCTTCTTTCCACTCCTCTCTTTGACCTCACCCTCTCACCGTCCCCCCCTACTCACAAGGCAGGCAATACGCTTGACCTCATCTTTACTAGATGCTGTTCTTCTACTAATCTCACTGCAACTCCCTTTCATGTCTCCGACCACTACTTTGTATCCTTTTCTCTCTCGCTCTCCTCCAACACTACTCACTCTGCCCCTACTCAGATGGTAATGCACCTTCGCAACCTTCGCTCTCTCTCTCCCACTACTCTCTCCACTTCCATCCTATCATCTCTTCGCTCTGCTCAATCCTTCTCCCTCCAATCTCCTGATTCTGCCTCCTCAACCCTCCTCTCCTCCCTTTCTGCATCCTTTGACTCTCTATGTCCCCTATCCTCCCGGCCGGCTCGGTCCTCCCCTCCTGCTCCGTGGCTTGACGACTTATTGCGAGCTCACAGAACAGGGCTCCGGGCAGCCGAGCGGAAATGGAGGAAAAATAGACTCCCTGCGGACCTGGCATCTTTTCAATCCCTCCTCTCTACATTTTCTTCCTCTGTTTCTGCTGCTAAAGCCACTTTCTACCACTCTAAATTCCAAGCATCTGCCTCTAACCCTAGGAAGCTCTTTGCCACCTTCACCTCCCTGCTGAATCATCAAACCCCCACCCCCTCTCTGTGGATGACTTCGTCAACCATTTTGAAAAGAAGGTTGACGACATTCGATCCTCGTTTGTTAAGTCAAATGACACTGCTGGTCCTGGTCACACTGCCCTACCCTATGCTTTGACTTCTTTCTCCCCTCTCTCTCCAGATGAAATCTTGCGACTTATGACGGCAGGCCGCCCAACAACCTGCCCGCTTGACCCTATCCCCTCCTCTCTTCTCCAGACCATTTCCGGAGACCTTCTCCCTTACCTCACTACGCTCATCAACTCATACTTGACCTCTGGCTATGTCCCTTCCATCTTCAAGAGAGCGAGAGTTGCACGCCTTCTCAAAAAACCTACACTCAATCCCTCCGATGTCAACAACTACAGACCAGTATCCCTTCATTATTTTCTCTCCAAAACTCTTGAGTGTGCCGTCTTTAGCCAACTCTCTTGCTATCTCTCTCAGAATGACCTTCTTGATCCAAACCAGTCAGGTTTCAAGACTGGTCATTCAACTGAGACTGCTCTTCTCTGTGTCACGGAGGCTCTCTGCACTGCTAAAGCTAACTCTCTCTCCTCTGCTCTTGTCCTTCTAGACCTGTCTGCTGCCTTTGATACTGTGAACCATCAGATCCTCCTCTCCACCCTCTCCTTGTTGGGCATCTCCGGCGTGGCTCACTCTTGGATTGCGTCCTACCTGACAGGTCGCTCCTACCAAGTGGCGTGGCGAGAATCTGCATCCGCACCACGTGCTCTCACCACTGGTGTCCCCAGGGCCTGTTCTAGCCCTCTTCTATTCTCGCTATACACCAAGTCACTTGGCTCTGTCATATCCTCACATGGCCCTCTCCTATCATTGCTACGCAGACAACACACAACTAATCTTCTCCTTTCCCCTTTCTGATAACCAGGTGGCGAATCGCATCTCTGCATGTCTGGCAGAAATATCAGTGTGGATGACGGATCACCACCTCAAGCTGAACTCCCGGGAAGGACTGCCTGTTCCATGATCTCGCCATCACGGTTCGACAACTCCGTTGTGTCCTCCTCCCAGAGTGCAAAAAGCCTTGGCGTGACCCTGGACAACACCCTGTCGTTCTCCGCTAACATCAAGGCGGTGACCCGATCCTGCAGGTTCATGCTCTACAACATTCGAGAGTACGACCCTGCCTTACACAGGAAGCAGCACAGGTCCTAATCCAGGCACTTGTCATCTCCCGTCTGGATTACTGCAACTCGCTGTTGGCTGGGCTCCATGCCTGTGCCATTAAACCCCTACAACTCATCCAGAATGCCGCAGCCTTCTGGTGTTCAACCGTCCCAAGTTCCCTCACGTCACCCCGCTCCTCCGCACACTCCACTGGCTTCCAGTTGAAGCTCACATCTGCTACAAGACCATGGTGCTTGCCTACGGAGCTGTGAGGGAAACGATACCTTCAGGCTCTGATCAGTCCCTACACCCAAATGAGGGCATTGTGTTTATCCACCTCTGGCCTGCTGGCCCCCCTACCTCTGCGGAAGCACATTTCCCGCTCAGCCCAGTCAAAACTGTTCGCTGCTCTGGCACCCCAATGGTGGAACAAGCTCCCTCACGACGCCAGGACGGCGGAGTCACTCACCACCTTCCGGAGACACTTGAAACATCACCTCTTTAAGGAATAGCCCCCCCCAAAAAAATAAAAATTGTTGTAAAGTGGTTATCCCACTGGCAATAAGGTGAATGCACCAATTTTGTCATTTCGACAAT